>NW_025780062.1:0-51870 GCF_021130785.1 Homalodisca vitripennis | reverse complement strand
GCCATCGTTCAGTGAAACAAAGAATCAGTAACACTACGTTTCAAGATCTGCAATCTGATCTCTTCTTCAGGTAAATAACTAAACTAATACATAATTACAAACTAGGTTAAAATAAACAAATCATACCAAAGCGTTGTGGCATGCCTAAAGGCCATGTCACACTGCCGTGGCGTCGCGTCCGTCCATCTGCGGATGGATTTTTAAAATAATCGCTAACCATGTTGTCAAATAGGACAAGTCACACTGACATAACCGACGTGGCGCAACGTTCGTCGCGTCGGCCACAGTCTGCTGCGCTATGCGGCTGGAGCGATCCTTGGCCGACGTCGGCGATGCTACGAAGGCTCGCGCATGCGCATAAAGCACCTCCCAAACCCCCCTCATCGGGGCACCGCGCGCTCTTGCCACTGCCTACTTTTATTTTATATTTTTAATAATTTGTTTAAAAAAACCCTTGCACGAAGCTCTAAAACAGCCCGACACTCCAGGATGAAATGACCGCCAGTTCTAGGGTTAATGAATACTCTGGTGTCATGTTTATATGCAATCATTTTATTTGTTATTTTTCATATTATGTTTGATCTATAACAAAATTAAATAGGCCTTATTTTAAAAACATAGACTTATTACAAAACTGAAAACACCAACACAAAAATTACAAAATAATCCTTTCAAGTGCATCTTGTATATAAAAACCAATAGTTTTAAGGAGGTATATCAAAGTATTGAATGCCCTAATTACTAAGTTCATAATAGAAATAGTATTTGCATGTAATAATGAAAATATAATTATTACGCTCCAGAACAATAAATTAATTTTGTAGAGCTAACAAACTATTAATTCCATTATCAGTGTATAACTAAACAAATTCAAAGTAGTTGAAATGCATAAGCAACTCCTAGAAAGACGTGGCGTTTGGACGCGGACGCGTGTCTGGTAGTTTGACAGGATTCGAGACCGTCGCGGCATACGCGGACGTTCATACTATGGATGGACGGACGCGACGCCACGGCAGTGTGACATGGCCTTTAGTCAGGAATCACAATCACCATGTTGTCTGTCAACTTCACTAACTCTAAAACATGCACTTAATAAAAAACTATAAAAAACTAATCATTAAAACTTAACTACTGAATACAAGTCACAATACGTCTGCATTCGTCTACCAACCACCTACGACTGACCAGAGGCCAATAGCAAATGGCAATCGTCACGGCAGAAAGAAACAAGATAGCGGAAATAAAAAGGAAGGGGGACAGGAATGAGCCTTTTTTATTATTATTATTGGTTCATGCTAGATGAACTTCTTAAAACCTTGTTGTGACTCCACATTGGTTTATTACAAATATTTGATCCGTTTGGTCTTCTTTTTAGTTCATTTTTTACGATTGGCAACCAAAGCGGCCTAATCTCGACTGATGGTTGACTGATTGGTTGGTCTGCCAATTTTAATGTATGTTGCCTCTATTAATTTCCTTCTGAAGAAATGTGGTTCCCGATGTATTATGTTGGCTTCATCCCAATTCATATGATGGTCTTCGACCAACAATGGTGTGCAATTTTTTACTTTTCTGTGAGACCATTTCTCATGTTTTCTTTGTGATATTTTATCCTTACGTTTTAATGGTGGAGGCAAAAAGACCATTGGTATCGGAAATTTAATTAGCGTGAAGTCCTTTTATATATTTCACACACAATAGGTTGACTTTTTCCTTTTTCTTCCAGTTAGTGTGTCCTCATTTTACTGCAAATGCAACAACTTTTTATCTTTCACTTTGCACTTTTGAAATTGGTAAAGATGAATAACTTCACCTAATTACTAAGTAAACAACACATCATGACACAGTGATACTCTGAAAACAAGCACTGAGTGTCAGCCTAATCTGTACTACTATTATATTTTTATTACAAAACAAAATTTATTTGTATAAAAATATTTATAATGTGATAGAATGGATCTTTATGAAAATATTGGTGAAGGAAACAGTTCGTAATAGGCCTATATTGTAATAAACATACCCTAATATTTTTATGAAATGTCCTGTAAAACTGAACATTGGCAGTCTTTGCAACATACTGTCATGTCCTGTAAAAAAGGATTTTAGGATGTTGGCACTCTTTTAACATTTCCAAACCTCAAAAACTAATAAAAATGACCTGATATAACCCCAATTCCCACTTAACATCAACAAACTAAGGGATTAAGAGACTTTTGGGAAGGTGATTAACAAGATAGGAGGAGGAATATAAGAGTGATCAACATGAAATGGCTACCAACACAAAAACTAAACTAATAAAAACTAACTAGCCTATCTGACTGTCAAACATCCGAGGGCCAACCAGCCTACCCGAGGAATTACCAGTCTACTTGAGTGCCAACCAGCCTACCCGACAGCCAATTGATCTTACCAACAGCCAACTGTCTTCCCGAGCCATTCTCCATAACTTTCTTATTTTGTTTTCTCAACCTAAATGTTTCCTTTTTACATTTTAACTCACTATAGAAAGAGTTCTGAACAATTTCAGTGCAAAAAATTGGGTGTCTTAAACTATGACTATATAAAAGAAGCCTTCCCTGATTTCTTGTAACCTTCTCAATTAATAATTTAAAAAATTTTAATTATATTCAAATAGTCAAGATGTCACCCAGATCTTATAGATTTCAACCCTGGTGTTGGCAGTCATTCAAAATTGACGTCATAATATCATAAAATGATTAATTTGCTATAGCCTAACATTTAACTTAAAGTTTAGCAACGATATTTAGGTACCATTAAAATGATGAAGAGTTGTTTTATCAACACAAAGTGTGTGTTTTAATTCTTATTCTTTCTTTTAAACAGCTACAGTATAATAAGTGGCCACAGCCACAATTGAATCATGATTATTGATTTTAACTATCGAATATAATATTGACCTATAGATATTCATAATTAATCATTGCCAGCTGTTTTTATTTCATACGTACTGAATTGGCTAGTGACGTCATTGCTAGCTGTTGTTATTTCGTTTATCCAGTGAGTAGTTTAGTAAACGAGAAGAACAATGGCAATGAATATCCAACGTTGGCCCAAAATGTATTTTTAAACATTGAGCAATGTTTTAAATACAAACCTCGTAGATTTACTAACTTCTGCAAACATCCAAGTAATATAATCTAATTGGAGAGCTACAAAGAAATCCTTAAAAACTAGTCAGAAGTGACTGCATTGCTAATCATCTTGCAGAATATAAGTATCGACGAGAAGAAATTATTATTGGTGGTGATTTATTTTAGCATTTTTTAAATGTTATCATATATGTCTACCCTGTGAAGTAATCGTACTATGCAGATCAAGAGTGGTTTAATAAAGTTTAGTTATTTTATACAATTTGAAATACATATATTTCTATTACATATAAAGGTATAGATTCCCCTATAATACAATTTTAAAAACCTAAAAACATAATGCACTTCAACTTTATCGTTCAAAATTTATTCAAAGTAAAATCGTTACTTGGAAATACATTTAAAGTGAAATCAAATGATTCGTCAATACTAATGGCAGCAAGAACAATTTTTGTTTTACAAGGGAGTAACTTTTGGCTTTCCTTGAAAATAGTTAAAGGTAAGTAAGTTTTATTTGTAATTATAACAATTATATATTATCTTTGAATTTATATTTATTTTTATATATTAATTTGCAAGATTTAAAACCAGAAATTTAAACTGTTCTTTGAAATATCTATTACGTTATTTTGGTCCGACATTTTGATGATTGGATATCATTCGATAATCATGATCCGATTGTGGCGGTGGCCGCTTATTATACTGCAGCCTTATAAACTGCTGATTTATGATCATTGTTTCTCAAGAGTCGCCACTCTGGTCAACTAACTGAGTCTGTGCTTACTATGTTGTTATTATTATTATCCTGTAAAAGATTTATTTCAGTGGTTGAATTTGATATATTTATTACATGAAGTAGGCTATAAATATAATTCATTTTGATATTTAAATGATAAAATATAATTATGTATTTGTTTATATTTGTTTCAAATTTTTGAAAGTTTTGGTCTTTTGCAGGTAAAACGTATCACAGTCTCTCTCACCAACCCATATTTTTCAGATATGTTGATATAAATAGTTTTGTCTTCAAAGTCTATCTGATCACTTTTTTCGTACTAGTTATTTCCTTAATAATTGAAGTTTTTGAGCCAGGAGTGTTAGTATTTTGCCAGTAAGCGCATCAATGATTTTTTTAAAACTAATCTATATTTTTAATTACGCCTAGGTTGGTGTAAATTAGTTTACCAAATAAAGATTTTTTTTAAAACCCCACACAACTATATATTTTGTTAAACTATAATTTTTTTCTATAATATTTTTTGGAATTATCAGTTTGCAACTTTTTATTAGTTTGCTATAAAGCTCAACAGATGTACATGCATGGCCAACCCCAAAATTTATGTAAATAAAATTTTTTAATTTCAAGTTTTGCCTAATATAAAAATATGCAAAACAAGTTTTATTCTTTTAGTACCTATGTTATATTATTCTACAAATATTACGGAATAAAACAACATATAATATCATTATAAAAACACTATTTTAAGTGTAGAAATAATTATTTATAAGTGCTTTTAAAGGGAGCAAAATTGTGACTACAGATCTTTAGTTGCCAGCTCAAGTGTTATATCAAGGTTCGTTCCTCTTAATGTAACTAAAACATAAGGAATGTGCTTAGAAATTGGCATATTAGACTGTTAATCTCTTATACAAGAAAAAAAATAGTGGAAGCTAGAACAAAATATTAAATACCAAATTGAAGTACATCCAAGCGATTGCTGTGGTGTGAGTGAAAACTTTAAATTTACCGCTCCAATTAACTTAAGTCAAAAGTTATGATCAACAAAAGTAAGGGGGCGTGGCTAGAATTTCACTTGAACTTACTTTTGGTGATGGAATGTTTCTGGTTAGCTATTTTCAATATTTCCTCTGGAGAAAACCCTTCCCATTTATCTGTCATTATTAAGTTAAAATAGATTAAAAACTAAACAGCAATAGATTTATACTACATTGAAACTAATGAATTTGAACATAACAAAATAAAATTAATACACATGTACGTCAAACAGACATTTATTTTGTGCGTAATGAACACGACACTGGTGCCATGCCAGCTATATTTTATTTCCTAAATTTAAAGTCAACTATATGAAGTAAACTGTTTTAGATCACTTCCATGACATTACTTGACTAGAAATGTTGCTTGCATATAGCCACAATGATCTTTGTAATCGTAATGCTTTGTAATTGTAATGCTTGATGGTTTGTAATCGTATCAAGATGAAACAAGAAGAAAGCCTCTTGACTGAATCATTCCGAATTTAAATATTTTTTTAATACCCAGTTTTAAGTCTGTCATGATTTTCCACTACTTTCTTTTTTTATTTCCTAATTACTTCGATCTCGTACAAAAATTAGAATGAGTCCATCAAGTTAATTTAATGCTTAGAGTATCAATGCATAAGTTAGTCTCTCTAGAAATAATAATATCTTAACCACAGAGTAAAGGATATTAACACGCAATTTGGATATAAGTTTTTGGCAGCAGATGGGATTCATTCATAGGTGTAACCTTCCAGAGACACAATTATAGAATTGGGAACATGTTAGACACACTGAGGTGCTTTTTAATAATTGGATAATATTTTATTAGAATCTAACAACATAATTTTAATTGATATTGTTTGTGGGTAATTAAATATATACTTTATCAAATTAAATACTGTATTGTATGAACAAATATATTTTAGTAATATTGGTTGTCCAAATTTGTTAATGTTCTGTCAATATTCTTTTTAATTATCGTTTTGTTTTATTTTATTGTTATGCTTCAAAACAGTTTAAACCCCAATTACATCGAAGTAGTTCACACCGTTGAAAGTCTATTTTGGGAAATCTTCGTTTTCCCAATTATACCACTATAAACTCCTAATTTTTATAAAAATCACCTATGCTCATCGCACATGCTTCTGTTGTACTGTATGTAGTGTTTTTCTGCAGGCGCTTCTAGTTTTTCTGTGCGTATTGCGTGGACAGAAGCTACACCTTTGCTGTCTCTTTTGCCCAACATCCCGTTTTTAGTTTGAAGAATAGTAACTCGCGGAATTTCGAGGAATGAAATACGAAGACTGTGGCGGAGTGTGGACACTTTTAATCTTTTTTCCAAAGAATGTTTCACCAATCCCAATACCAACTCCTACAGGAAAACTCGTATCTTCATTTATGTGGTTTCAACTTTGAAATTGTACAATACTATTGCATTTTATATAACTTTGGCTCATTATACCCCTACCAGATTGTAATGGTCAACATTTATAAACCCGACTTAATGAGTAGGAATTGCATAGGTCTGTTCCTCCCTTAGTACTATTATAAAAAAAGTATAGCTGAGGGTTTATTCGTATTTTCATCAATGTCTTTTGTAGGGTGCATCTTTGATCAAAGTAATTCATTTTTATTTTTTCAGAATGAAAATAGCATACAATGAGCATAAAAAGCAAACAATGGTGAGTTAAAAGCTTTTTTTAGAATAAAAGATAGTGGTATTTCTCGCTTGCTAGATCGTACTGTTCCAACCAAGGTGGGCTTATAGTCTTGCAACATTTTGTGAAATAACGGGATAGAAGAAAATCGATTGTCAACCATGATATTTCGGTTTGTCCAATGTATATTTTTACTCAGAGTCGTCATGTAGTAAAATGGTACTTTTTTGTTGTTAGGGGATTTAAATTTACCAGAGGGGATTATTATAAGGAGTTTCATTTACGATATAATACGTTTTAGCATCGTTCATCAAGGATTCTAAGCCATATTTATCTGGTTTGCTTCGCATGTTAACTCTAATTATTGAAGAGCCTCCCCCAAACTCAAGGAGCTGCTCATCAATATTTCAGTATTCAGATGGAGTGTAAAGGAATTTGGCATTTTCGACAAACTTTTCAAAAACCTACGCACTAATATAAAGTCATTAGGTATAGTACTCCTCCTGCGAATGCCTCCCCTCTCACAAGTGTGTCGGAGGTGTTATTTCAGGTGCATTCGGATTGCTTATTCGGTCGTGTCGGTGCTGTGCGCACTCGGCCAATTCTATCAGAGCTATGATCTTAGGAGCTATGAGTTTAGGTGCTGTGAACAAACCGTCGGTGGTGTGAGCAAAATCCCGTTGTCGGTGATGTGAAATTAGGAGCTATAAGTCACCATGACAAAGTTATTTAAACAACCGGAACGGAGCGAGACAACGCTTCGCCTCATACTGAAAATTAGCTGATATGACAATGTGACAACGCAGCACAAGGTGAGTGGAAAGTAGGGTGCTGAAACAAGTCACAGCACAGGCTTGCAATGAGGTATCTCATATTATAGTGATAAAAAGGCAAACACTTCCTACAATAAAAGCAATGCACCTTGATCGAGGGTTGTCTTGGAATAAGCACATTGACAATGTTTGTGCAAAAATCTGCTCATGCATTTTAATTTTGATATCTTTAGAAAAAAAAACTGTCCGTGCCAGGTACTGATTATTACGGCATATTACGGCTCGATTTACCCCCATCTGGCCTACGGTGTGGTCCTTTGGGGAGCTTGCGCAAACAATCAGTTTCAAAGAGCATTCAAACTCCAAAATAAGCAATTCGCGTAATCACCAAAATCAAATTAGAGAGTCGTGCAGGGAAGCGTTCTAGAAATTGCAGCTGTGGACTCTGCCGTGCCTCTAAGTAGACCTTGCGCCCCTTGCGGACCGCGCCCTGATTGGTCGAGAGGGGGTCACGTGATCCAAGATGGCGGCGCCCATGTATCACGTGATCAAAAAATAGTGGTGCGGGAGAAATTCCCTCATGTGCGGGAGAAATTCCCTGCTCACACTCTTATCCTAGTGTTTTGGGGTGATTTGGGGTGTCAAAATCGGTGTTTTTCGGTAAAATCGGTGACTTTGGGTGTGAAAATCGGTGTTTTTCGGTAAAATCGGTGATTTGTTGGGTCCGGTGAGGGAGAAACGAGGGACGGAGGGAATTCCAATATGGCGGCGGTGGCGGGAAAAATTGGCGGGAACAGGGGAACATAACCTCACTTTCTTGGTTTCCCGCGTATTCAATATGGCTGCGCCCATGATGAATTGGCGGGAACAGGGGAACCTAACCTCACTTTCTTGGTTTCCCGCGTATCCAATATGGCTGCGCCCATGATGAATTGGCGGGAACAGTAGAACATAACCTCAATTGTGAAAAGGGCGGGAACAGGGGAACATAACCTCAAATGTGAAAAGGGCGGGAAAGTAAACTAAACAAGAGAAATAAAGACGAATCGTACCTTATTGTGTGATGATATAGAGCTGAGCATAGGGTTCCAGGAGTTTAAAATAAAACATGTTTTGGGTAAAAACTAATTTATTATACTATTTCTAAACAACTATTCACATTGGCACTCTTCACTCCCGCCACACACATAGCAATATGTGGTGGTGACGTCATCAGAGGAAGTCTGTAACATAAATAGACCTGAGTTAGCCAGCTATGAACAAGAAAATCTCGCGCTTCCCCACTGGCTGGAATAAGCGCGTCCTTGATTGGATGTAAATAGTATCTAAGCGCTCTGATTGGTGGAACCTGAGAGGCCGGCACTCCTTCCTCTCTCTCCCGTCAGATCCGTGCGGGAGGTCAGGGAGATAGGACGTGTGTCGCTCTGAGTTTTACACAATTATTTAAACAATTACGATCTTTTGATATTACTGGAGTAAAATAATTCAATCTAATACGTTAAAATATTTTTACTAATACTTATTTTAATTACCGTTAATACTATTCTTGTAATTATTTTTCTTAATCTAAATAGAAATTATCGTTA
This sequence comes from Homalodisca vitripennis, assembly GCF_021130785.1. Classification (NCBI taxonomy): domain Eukaryota; kingdom Metazoa; phylum Arthropoda; class Insecta; order Hemiptera; family Cicadellidae; genus Homalodisca; species Homalodisca vitripennis. Next base: position 42,979 of record NW_025780062.1, on the reverse strand, counting down.
CTAGTAGCAGTTAAGCTTTTTAGTCATTTTAGTTGCTTTTCTAACGTAATATCGTTTCTATAATACCATATATATCCTTAGTTTTAAACATGTCTTACGAAAATATTGAAGTAGATTCTGAACCTGTATATATGGATATGGAACTGGATCCTGTAAAAACGCTAGGTAAAAACGAGACGTATGTAAAAAGATATAGAGTTTACGGTACCAAGACCACCTTCAAATTTAATACAGTACCAGATAACGTAAGTGAAATTGATTGGTTAAGAACCGGATTTTCCAAATTAGTCGATGACATGAAATCAAACTGTTCAGATTCAGACTACCTAGGATTTACACTTCACAGTCTAAATTTAAAAAGTAAAGAGCCAGGTTATGTAGCGTTTCGGCCGGCTCACCAAGTCAAAAGTGATGTTTTATTCGAAATTTTTGGTGGTATAATTCAAAGTAATGCCGAATCAGTAAAATCTACCGATACGTTTAGAGTAGAGTGTACTAGAATTAATCTTCCTGTAGGTAGTGCTAGAGTAAGACCAGGTTTTTATAATAACTTTGAAGAAGAATGTAAAGCACGTAGAGGTATCGTAGTCATTAAGAATAGTGATAATCTGTGTCTAACGCGTGCACTGGTAGTGGCCAAGGCCAATGCTAAAAAAGATCCCGAGTATGAATTGATAAAAAAAGACAAAGGCGCGAGACAAACAACAAAGGCGAAAAAACTGATGGCCAAAGCCCGAGTTCAAATACCGAGAGAGGGAGCGGGGGTCCCCGAACTTAATAAATTTCAAGACCACCTGAAAAAGTATAATATTACAGTTTATAACTACAACAGTAAAGGCCGAGAAGTGTATTTTAATGGTAATAATGAAAGTGCTTTGTACAAAATTAACTTGTTGTATCACGAAAACCATTATAATGTAATAACTAGCCTAACTGCAGCTTTTGCGTGCCATTTCTATTGTGAAGCGTGCCATGTCCCTTACGACCACAAAGGTGTACATAGGTGTTCAAATGTCTGTCCTGCGTGCCAGACAGTCTCTCCACCCTGTAAAGAGGAGCATGGAGGAATAGTTTGCCCTGACTGTAACATGACCATGAAAAATCAGATTTGTTTCGCGGCCCACAAGAGTGAACGTTGTAAGTCGGTAAAAAAATGTTTACAGTGCCAAAGGCTTGTGTTTTTGAACAATCGTAAGTCAAAACATGTGTGCGGTGAAGTGTTTTGTAAAATATGTAACGAATTCATGCCCCCGAACCATCAATGTTACATGCGGGTCGACACAAACAAACCAAAAACCAAAGACTTTCTGTTCATCTTTTTCGATTTAGAGACCCGTCAAGATGAAAATTTAACGGAAGAATCTAGAGTTCATAAAGTTAACCTTTGTGTTTCTCAACAATTTTGTTGGAAATGCATTGGTGGGGAAAATTGCCAAAATTGTACCTCCCGCACTCGAGTCTTCAGACAAGACCCTGTAGTAAGATTCATGGATTACGTAATGGAGGAGAGAAAAAAATTCAAAAACGTATGTGTAATGGCTCATAACGGTCAGGGTTTTGATTTTCAATTTCTGTTAAAGTACGTACTGGAACAGACAAAATTCACTCCAGAGCTAATTATGCGTGGCACCAAAGTAATTCTCATGGAATTGGACAACGTCAGATTTATCGATTCGCTAAATTATTTCCCCATGGCCCTCTCTGCACTACCCAAAGCCTTTGATCTACCCCCAGAGAAGAAGAAGGGTTACTTCCCTCATCTTTTCAACACTTTGGCAAACCAAAACTATGTAGGCCCCATCCCACCCAAGGAATACTACTGCCCTGAATCCATGTTTGAGAAGTCTTACAAAGATTTTGAAAATTGGCACAACGACCAACTTAACCAAAATGTAGTTTTTGACTTTCAAAAAGAGTTGGTCGAGTACTGTATCTCCGATGTGGAAATACTGGCGCAAGCGTGTATTAAGTTTAGAAACATGTTTCTCGAAGAGTGTAAAGTAGACCCGTTCATGGAGGCCGTCACTATTGCCAGCGCCTGTAATCTGGTTTTTAGACGGAATTTCTTAAAACCCAATACTATTGGCCTGGTTCCTAAAAACGGATACCGTATGGTTGATAACCAATCGCCTATTGCTTTACAATGGCTTACTTGGGAGGAAGACCAGCGCGGCGTCCGAATCCAACACGCAGGACGGGAAAAAGAAGTAAAAATTGCCGGTATGAAAGTAGACGGTTTTGACGGTGAACGTGTTTATGAGTTTCAAGGATGTTATTTCCACGGGTGCCCTAAATGTTACAAGTATGAGAGGGAAGCACCCTTGCCCGATGACCCCTCAGCCTCCCTGCATCTGAGGTACGAAAGGACCAAAGCTAAAATAGATAAACTCCAAAAGTCCGGATACGAAGTTATCGAAATGTGGGAGTGCGAATTCAGAAAGTTAAAGAAAGAACAAAAATTGGATTATCTAAATTCTCTCCCCATTCTAAACACACTCCCACTCAATCCCAGAGATGCCTTCTTCGGGGGCAGAACAGGCAATGCTAAAACCTTCCACAAGTGCGAGAGCGGAGAGTCTATTCAGTATGTGGACGTATGTTCTCTCTATCCTTTTGTTAATAAGTTCAAATCTTATCCAAAATCACATCCTAAAATCTATGTGGGTGACAGAGAATGTAGGGAGCGAGGCATGCAGGCCGAAGGTCTGCTAAAATGTAAGGCTCTGCCTCCGCTAAAGTTGTACCACCCGGTTCTCCCTACACGCATGAACGATAAATTAATGTTTGTGTTATGTAGGACATGTGGGGAGAACATGTACTCGGGTGACTGCGCCCACACCACGGAAGAGAGAGCATTGACGGGGACATGGACGATGCAGGAAATTAGAAAATCTGTAGAAAAAGGCTATACCATTTTAGAAATGTACGAATTATGGGAGTACGAGGTGGTCACTTACGAAGACGGAGGTCTGTTCACAGACTTTGTAAATAAATTTTTAAAAATCAAGCAGGAGGCATCGGGCTACCCCTCCTGGTGTCTCACTGATCAGGACAAAGAAACGTACATTAAAAAATATTTTGAACATGAAGGTATCAGACTTGACCAAACAAAAATTGAAAAAAACGGGGGTCTTCGCTCTCTCGCGAAATTAATGTTAAATTCGTTTTGGGGAAAATTTGGACAGAGGGAGAACCAAACTAAAACCTCAATCGTAAGAACGCCTGACGCCTTTTTCAAATTACTGACAAGCCCCGGGACACAAGTAAATACGGTTCAAGAAATTAACGAAGAGGTTCTCCTTGTAAATTGGGAAAACATAGAGGAAGTTGGCGAATCCCTCAGAACCGTCAATGTCGTCTTAGCCGCGTTCACCACTGCACACGCTAGACTTAAATTATACGAGCACTTGGATCAGCTAGAAAATCAAGTTCTGTATTATGACACAGATAGTGTACTGTACATACATAAAAACGGCATGTATAAAGTTCCTACCGGTGACTACCTCGGGGAGATGACCGATGAGTTGGTCGACTACGGACCCGGTTCATACATTGTAGAATTCGTTTCTGGTGGTCCTAAAACCTATGCCTACTTAGTGTGGTCCACAAATAAAAATTCGTTAGTTGAAGTTTGTAAAATTAAAGGTCTCACTCTAAATTTAAAAACTAGTAAACGTCTAAATTTTGAAAAATTAAAAGAAATGGTTCTCAGTGAGACAAACAATTGCCTAGAAATAACAGAAAACCGTATTAGACGGACAAAAGACAAAAACATAGTTACCGTAGAAGAGACTAAACTATTTAAAATTACCGGTCCTAAGCGTAAGCGGGAAGGAGAGTATGAGACACTACCGTATGGCTATAGTAAAGTTTCTAAATATTAGTATATTATAGTATACTTACAGTAGGTGTAAATACAGCCTCCTTCACTCTTCTAAACACAGACACCACAAACAATAACCTTCGTAGGTCAATGCTTTTCCCCCTCATCCTCTTTAACTTCTCCCGCGATTGCTCGAGTAGATGCTGCTTCTCCTCCATCACTGACCGAGACTGAACGCTCTCCTCGCAACCGTGTACCCCCACTACCACACAGCGTCCAAGACTAAAATCACTTTCCTGTCGCTGTGCTTGCTACCGGCCCTCGCAGACCCAAAAGCCTGAGTGTGTGTGTGTATGGGCTCTGAGGTCCCGGACAGAGTGGTTGCGATCCTTCAGGTGGCCTAAACTCCATAATTCCTTGGGATCATGTATGAATGTGTGTGGCAACGAGGCGGGCTAAACCCCATAGATGTACTCTTGCCGTGAATGTGCCGAGAGGTTCGTGGCCTTGGGGTTTGAATGTGATCCTTCAGGTGGACTAAACCCCATAATTCCTTGGGATCGAGTGTGAATGTGTGGGAGATAGCGATGGACCGGTTCAGCCATGGCAAATTACAAATGTATATAGTGTTGATATTACTGTAAAATTGTAAATATTGCTGTAATCACCTATATTTGTGCAAAGTGTGAGGTCTCAGTGGGGGAGTCGGTGGTGGTGGGAGAGTAACCGTGGAGGCAGTGGTGGTGGTGGGAGAGCACTTCATTCTCAATCATGGCGTGGAACCCAAAGAGCCTCTATGATCTTTGTCTGCGGCAAATTGCCCAACACCGTATTGACTTCTTACGATATAACCAGATCCCCGAATCCATCCGTCGGGAAATTAAATCTAAACATCTTGAAAACTGCTTTGAAATGGTAGCCAGATACAAAGAAGTTTACGCCGGAGGCAGACTACGCAGACTTTGTCATACGTGTGCTCGAGACCGTTCAGCTGTTTGGGAAGAAGTGTCGACAACGCATTACTTCACGAAAGATACATTTTACACAATGCGTAGTTTATGGGAGTGCGCATCGTGTAACAGGCAACTCTTTAAGTATACGACCGGGCGTTGCATTTGCGATTATTCCATTGTCTAAGCAACAAGGGATGGGACAGTATTTGATCACCGGGCGACAACCAGTTACTTCTGGACTGGCCCTAAAAATCAAATACTGTTTAACCTGGGCATCGAGCATGCGAGTGTTCGATGTGGGTGTTCCAAACCACACCACTTAGACGGCTATAAATACCGGTATACAGATTTCTTTCTTCATTTACAAAATGGACGCTATAGCGAAAGAACTGCACAAACCGGCTAGGAAAAACTATCCCAGACGCAGGGTTACGCTGAAGGGACTCAATGATCTATACCAGGCTGACCTAGTAGAGATGATCCCGTATTCAAGGGTGAACAAAGGTTACAAGTATATATTGACAATGATAAACTGCTTTAGTAAACTTGCGTTTGCCATTCCTTTAAAAAACAAGACCGGTGCAGAAGTCGCGCATGCACTAGAACCTATACTGTCTAAACACAAGATGAAAAACCTTCAGACTGATCAGGGTAAGGAGTGGTACAACACTCACGTCAAAAAGCTAATGGACAAATATAAAATAAACCTTTACTCGACCTACTCACATCTGAAAAGCTCTATTGTAGAGCGTCTAAACAGAACATTAAAAGAGAAAATGTATAGAAAATTCACGACACGTGGAAGTTACGAATGGTTCAGTATTCTATCTGATATAGTCAAGGAGTACAATAATAATGTCCACAGAACAATCGGTATGAAACCAAAAGACGTTAAACAGAAACACGTAAAACAAATCCTTGTCCGTTTAAACAAAACCACAAAAAGAAAACAAAAAATTAAAATCACTAAATTCAAGCTAAACGATAAGGTAAGGATTAGCAAATACAAAGGAGTTTTTAAAAAAGGTTATCTGCCTAACTGGACAAATGAAGTATTTACAGTATATGCAATAAAACCTACAAAACCCGTAACGTACATTCTACAAGACTCTAAAGGTGAAGTATTGAAAGGTGGGTTTTATGAACAAGAACTCCTCAGGTCCAAAACTGGTAATGTATATCTAGTTGAGAAAGTGTTGAGGCGGAAAGGAGACAAAGTACTTGTTAGATGGCAAGGGTTCGATAAAAACAGTGACACATGGGTGAGCAAGCATGACATCACCACACACTGAGTGTGACTGCAACTGCAGTCGTGGGACCGGATGCAGCTGCACCAGCCGCTGCGTGGGAGCGGATGCAGCTGTGCGCTCCAACGTCCAGGAGGGCTACCAGTTCAGCTCTGTTACTTTATATACTATGTCATAATAATGTGCAACTTAGTTTATCTTCGACAATGAGACTGATTAGTCAATCTGTGAAATTACCAGTGAGAAACTTTGACGAGTTTGTAGGTGGTGGTATGAATCGTACAAATAAAAACGGTCCTCTGCTACCTGACACGATTCGCGGATTAATTGTTGGACCGTCCAATTGCGGTAAAACGAACGTACTGTTTAACCTATTGGTAGATCCTAACGGTTTGAGATTTGAAAATGTTTACGTGTTTTCAAAATCACTCTACCAACCAAAGTACCAGCTACTATCCAAGATTATGCCGAAAGAGATCGGATACCACGCGTATGATGACAATGCATCTGTCATACACCCGAGTGAGGCTAAACAGAATTCAGTAATGATATTCGACGACATAGCCTGTGAAAAACATAACAATATACGAAACTACTTCACCATGGGTAGACACAAGAATATTGACACATTCTACCTAGGTCAGACCTACAGCCATATACCCAAACAGCTCGTTAGAGACAATGCCAACTTTATCGTACTATTCAAACAAGACGAAACAAACCTTCACCATGCATACAGTGACCACGTCAATACCGATATAGACTTTGAAAAGTTTAAACAAATGTGTGCTCTGGCGTGGAAAGACAGACACGGCTTCCTGGTCATATGCAAGGACTGTGACATTGATAAAGGCAGGTATCGTATCGGAATCGATAGTTTCATTCAAGATCTATGATGGTAAGGATATACCACTACAATGACCTCAGAGGTTTCTCAATCCAGAGATCCAACAAAGTCCATTCAAACCTGTGCACCTGGTACTATGCCGATAAGAAAAAGTTTTGCGGTAATTACTGTAGCAGACGCGGACCACATGGTTTTCTCTTCAATAGGAGGTGCTGGAGACATAAGCGTGTAGGGATGTACAGTGCTAGTCTACCACCCGTAATCTTGTTAATGATTTCAGCAAGCGAACGGTTCTACAATCGCGATATATGGATAGAGTTTGTGAAAAGAAGTCAAAACAAAGGGGTACCGCTCGAACTCGTGGTGTACCACGAGGACATGCTAAATAGTACGGTAAGAAATCCACAGAACATGTTATCCAGATTCAGACCGTTTCCCGATCAATTCGGTCAAATCGTACCGTTGAGAAACGCTCATGGTAGTGTAAACTTTGCGCAGACCTGTATAAGGATGCTCCAGTACGGGTGTAACATACCGCATGCAGCTCGCTGTATTCTCATTACAGAGAGAACAATACCAATCAGGAACCCCGTCAAGGTCTACAATCGTGCTCTAGCTTCAAAGTGCTACATTGACATTAGCTACAACGTAGGTTACGGCCCCGTCCCAGACGGTTTACCGCGAGGTCAAAGGAAGAAAGATTTTGCTGGTGTAAACAATCTTTGTCAAAGTCTGTTTACGACAGAATTTCTCAAATTGGCTTTACCGACCGTACCAATGTACTGCGATAAGTTCGGAATAACACTGCGTGACGGGACTTACTCAATTACAAATACCAAACAGTTTGAGGCTTGGAGGAGTTTTACAGGAGCTAATCCAAGTGAATTCTGGTTACTCAACTCTTACATGATTCACATACACAGTAGGGTGAACAGACCTATAGAGCATCTGAAACAATATATGGAAAAGCACGTGGAGAGTGACAAGTATACTGTAGCTGAGATACCCCAGTGGAGAGACGGGTGGAAAAGGACCTTTGTGTTCAGGGACCCTGATAGACCTGTACAGATACCGAGAACAGTTTACCTAAGAGGGCTAGGTACCGTGGTGTCACTAAAGCAGGTCGTACGCTTTCTAAGAAAGCATAAAAAACGAGCCCTCTTCTTTAGACAGGTTGAACTGCCATAAAGTAGTTAGTATTAAAGTACTAAAACCGAGTCACATTGTCAGTTTAAACAATGGCTTCAAAGGAGAAGGACCTTACTCTCAGTATAACTCGTTTGAGGAAAGCTATAAAGCAAAAGTATAAACAGTTCAGAGAAGGAACTCTGGCCACAGACGTATTTCTAGAAAAACAGTACAAACCTATCCTGTCAGAGTTACGAAAAACAACAGGATCTGTAAAAACTGAACCGAAAACCGAACCAAAGCAAGAAGAAGAGGAGGAAAATGAAGATGAGGCAGCCGTACAGTTCACTCCGGACGTTATGTCAACCCCCAAAACACCTGCGTTCCTGCAGGACGATGATGTGCTTGAAGCAGGACCGTCGTCACCAGACGTCAGTGATATACTCAGCACGAAAGAAGGACAACTCTCAGCATCTGCATGGATACAGAACACGTTCTCCCATCCACTAACCATAAAGTACATGACAAGTATGATGAAGGATATGTCAGGTAAACATAGTAAGATCGACCACACGTACGGACCACGCTACGACAACAATACGCTAATGGTAGGAGATAAGAAGTTATCATTTGGAGATGACGGTAGCATACTCGTAGGTGAACGGTCCTACAGACCTACACAGGGACTTTATGAATTGCTTTTTAATCGTCTGCCTGATGACAAACGTTACAACGTAAACGATATGAGAGCTTACAAGGATATATTGACACTGTCGTCTGCTCACAAGAGAAGTTACAATTATAAAAATCACGTGAACCGTAACGCTTCAACGAAATACAAAGTCATTATTTCTCAACTCTTCCCAAAGACCGGTAGCGGGTATAAGGATGTAGGAGCACCAGACCCTATCTACTATGATGACCCAAACGAACTGTGTGACAGACTCAGACTCCTCGTGTCCTCAGCAGAGACCGGTAACACGGGACATAGGAACGAAATAATAAACATTATCGAAGAACTCAAAGAATCAAAGACTATATCAGGTGATGGTAACGCGAGATTCAGATCATTGATGAGATGACCGTCAATAAGTTTGGTCAGAGGCCACAATCTCTGAAGAAGCAAGACATTCAGAGAGTTACGAATACTGTAAACAAAAAGCTAAAGAAAGATGTAAGAAGACTGTACTCTCAAATTGCAATCCTTCAGAATCAAGCGCTTATTCAGCAGAATCAAATAAACAGCTTACAAAATACAAATGAAGAAGTTATAAGACGTCTAGCAGTTCAACTATTTCACTGGATCAATAAGATACACACTACCGTACCTCCAGCTCGCTTCCACGGCGTCTTAGATGTTGATGAAAACACATATATTGACTGGGATAAGATATTTATAAAGAGCAATGTACAGGAGGAGTCTTCATCACTTGCACAATGAGTGTTGACAAGTTTGGTCATACGGTCCGTGAAGGAAGTAAGAGAGGTCCGCCTGGACAAGGATTCAGTCTCACAGTCGACGGCAACTACGATATCAAGGGCAAGCGGTTATGTAACGTGGCCGACGCCCAGCACAGTCTAGACGCTATAAACCTGCAGACCTTGAAAAATAATGTGGATAGCGCAGTCCTCAAGACTGTGTCTGACGTTTCGCTTGTATCCAAGAAAAATGTGATGGACGCTAAAGGTAACAGAATTAGCAACATAGGTGATGCTCTACTCTGGACCGATGCTCTGACTCTTCGTCGTCTTGCTAGGGAGGTACCCTATAAGGACACGAACAGCAAATATTACAGGTTTGACAACTACAGGTTGCGCATGATAGGTGATCCCGCGGAGGATACAGATGCAGTGACGCTAAAATATCTTAAAACGAACACTCTAAAAAGAAGTAGTGATGGTAAAGTCTGGGAATGTGATAACAAAAGACTCGGACAGATGGCTGATCCTCTTCTCGCTGGCGACGGTGTAAACCTACAGACTTTGAACAGGAAACTGAATGAAAAAACGCTGGCGATAGACAAGGACACGATCGACGCTAAAAAGAGGAGACTAGTGAATGTAGCCGATGGTCAAGGACCAAACGATGCCGTTACACTCTCTCAGTGTCAAAATCTATTGCCTGCTACTAAAAGTATTGCGGACGGAACAGTTATCTTTAATAATTACAGAGTTTCTAATGTTGCCGAACCTAAAGAAGGTACCGACGCTTGCACTGTAAATTATGTGAAGGAAAGAACACCGGATACGGATAAGGATAAATGGTTATTTGGACGTAAACGATTAAGTCAAGTAGCTTCTCCGCTGTATGACGGAGATGCTGTTAATAGAGGATACCTTAAAGTGAACACTCCGATACTCGACGGTGACACGTGGAATTGTAGGAATAAAAGATTGAAACTTGTGGGCGACCCTGTCGACATGAGTGACGCTGTGTCTGTTAATTATCTGGTGAGAGTGGTGAGCGAAGTCTTTTACGGTATGTACAAACTACTGGCTCCGACGCTAGACGCTATACACCTAACCGATAAAGACGAGTGGATTAGGTTCAACATTGTCGACCCATACTTTAAAGACCCAGTGAGCAGGGTGAGATCGAAACCGTGATGGTTTTATTTATATGTGAGCAGCTGACATTTTTACCGCCAGTTTACTTTGGAACCTGGCGAGATGAGGTTCTTGGTATTTATTCTATGTGTAGCTCCTCTGATAGCTGCTAATAAAACTTTGTTGTACTTGGAGAGATACGGCTATCTCGATACTAATACCTCAGAGCTATCCACAGACATTACACAGGCGGTCATTAGGTTTCAGGAGACGTTCGGCTTGAATGTGACCGGATATGTAAATGAGGAGACGACTAACTTAATGAACCAGCCCAGATGCGGCAATTCGGACGAATTAATAGCGTCTTTCACTGCAAACCCAAACTACGGATGGCGGAAAAACGATATTACCTGGTTTATGTACGGTAGTAATTATCAGTATGACCAACTATGTCGGGATGCGTTCGCCCTATTCTCAAGACATTCCAACCTGACCTTCCGGCGGGACCCTATAAACCCCACAATCATTTTAAGTATCGCTCCCAGGAAACATCTTTTGTATTATCTACGGAAAAATTGCAGTAGAGTGTTTGATGGTAGGGGTGGTTTAGTGGGTCACGCCTTTCTCCCTATATTGGGGATGAACCAGACAGATGTTCATATGGACGGTGACGAAGATTGGGATTATACAATGGATCTACCTGCACCTGGAAAAGTTTCATTCTTTTTGGTTCTATTACACGAAATTGGACACGCTCTAGGCTTGCAACATTCATCACTTTCGTCGTCTATAATGTATCCTTTTTATTTTGTACCACATGGTATTTCAAATCTTTACCAATATGATTTAGACAGAGATGATCAATTGGCAGTACAGTATATTTACGGACCACCTGTTCCTCCATACACGTCCACCACTACTACTACAACATCTACAACAACCTCGAGCACGACTACCACTACTACCAGTACCACCACACCCACGTCAACCTCTACGTCCCCTACAATACCTACAGAGTTGGACATTTGTACATTGAGACATAGAATCAATACATTTTTTATTGTAAAAAATAGATTGTACGCATTTTACGGCAAGTATGTATGGGCTCTGAGTCTGAATCACGCGCTTAGAACACGTGAGGAGTTTACCAATCCTCTAATAATCACCGATTGGTTGCCGTTTTTACCGTCAGACTTTACAAACATTTCGGCTGTGTACCAAAGACCGAACGGAGAGGTGGCTTTGATTGTGGACAAGACATTGTACATTATTGAGTATCCGTCACTCGTACTTTTAAGACAGAAAAGAATTGATACAATCTTACACTCCAGAATAAATAAAGTGAACGCAGCGTTGAACGGTAATACAGGTAGGACCTTTATTTTTACCGATGACAAATTTGTTGTAGAACTTAACGAATGCACTCTCAGAGGCACTATGTTGGGTATGACCAGTAGCGTGTTGCCAGGAGTCCCTGATGGAATTAGAGGAGGTTTCAGATATATAAATGGCCGTCTGTACTTTATAACAGACAGTCACGTTCTGGAGTACGACGAGTTTACAGGAGTGGTTACAAGATCCGAGGCGGATATCTTTGACGTACTGCAGATCACATGTGTTAGGGAGACCCTGCTCAGGCAACTCTATAACGTATTACGGTATATAAGGGAATAAAATGGGAAAGCACAAAGTAAAGCGAAACAGATTGAAACGAACCGTCAAGCGAGGAAGAGGTCTGGTTTCGAGCGCTTTGCAAAACGCCGGATCGGTCGCTGGAAATCTTTTGAACCGTGCAATTGACGCTCTACCTGTCGAACTCCATTTACCTGGTGGGTACCGATACTGTGGTCCAGGTACGAAATTAGGGGTGAGATTGGCAAGGGGTGATAAGGGTATAAATCCCTTGGACGAATATTGTAAAATTCACGATATAGCGTACTCAAAATACAGGGATTCCGAACACCGAAGAGAAGCCGACAAAGAATTGGCCAAAAGAGCCTGGGAAAGAGTCAAATCGGCAGACGCAAGTATTGGGGAAAGAGCCGCAGCCTTAGCTGTAACAGGAGCCATGAAGACCAAAACAGCCCTCGGTGGAGGGAAGAGGCGGAAGAGCAAGCGAGGGAAGCCCAAACGTAAAGGTCAGGGTATGTACCTCAAGCCGTATCCAAAGAGAGGCGGTGGGGTAAGAAAGAAGAGGAGGTGTTGCAATAAAAAAAAACGTCGATACCAATAAAGCCGTTATCAAATTACGAGCTAGTACACTACGCGAAACTACTTAATATTCCGAATTTCCGTGGAGTCTATATGAGAGACGCTCTACCCAAACGCCCGCGATCGTATGAATCGGCCATAATTAATCTGGATAACTCGACCGGTGAAGGTACACATTGGGTGTGTTACAGGAAGATAGGTGACAGGGTATACTACTTTGACAGTTTTGGTAACTTAAGACCACCAATAGAGCTTATATCATACCTAGGACCAGACGTTAACGTACGGTATAATTACGAGAGAAGACAGAGTGAGGGCTCAGTAGTCTGCGGACACTTGTGTTTAAAGTTTCTCAGCAGTAATGTTTTCACTTAGCGGTCCTGCTCCACAGGTATCATGCGAGGTATTTCCTCCAATGGACGTGAGCGATGGTGATTACGAAATTGGTCTAGTTGACCTCTCCACATACTATACGATTCCAAATATTGAAACGGGAATAAACGATATGTTTTATTACGGTGACAATAAACAAATCAAGATAGCAGAGGGGTCGTACGAAATTGAAAATATCGAAGAATACATCAAATCCCATTTAGGCGCGGATGTGACATTTAGTCTGAAAGGAAACAATAATACGCTAAAATCCGAAATCACTTGTAATAAAATCATACACTTTGACAGAGAACAGACAATCGCTCCCCTACTAGGGTTCAGTAAAAAACCACTTGAGCCAGGCAGGGTACACACATCCGATGTCCCCATAAACATAATGAATGTAAATACTATACGCGTTGAATGCAATATCGCACGAGGATCCTTTCAAAACGGTGTAGAGGGACACGTGCTGCATGAGTTCTATCCTGAAGTGGCCCCAGGCTATAAAATAGTTGAGAAACCCGCCAATGTAATCTATTTACCGGTGAACGTTCGTAGAGTGAACAACATTTCCGTAACACTCAAGGACCAGGACGGCAGATTGATTAATTTCCGTAACGAGATAGTCTCACTACGCTTGCATATAAGAAAACAATAATGGGTCTAGTATTTAGAGAGTTGCCGAGCCACACACTGGTCAGTAATCACCGAAAGGTGGCAGCGTTAACATCAAAGAACATAAAGTTTCTAAAGTCTCTAGGCTTTAAGTATGGCGCTTCTATCGATAGAGTCCGGAGCAATGTACGATGAAGTCGTAACGGGGTGGGAATTTCATACCCATAAACCGTACGCCTCGTCTACGTTTAAGAATAACGATGAAATCAGAATACCGATTAGTCAGCAAGACATAATCACAGCACCGTTCGAAAGCTTCATACATGTTAAAGGGACGCTGCAGGCTAAAAAAGCTGACGGCAGTGCTTGCAATGTAAATCTAGTGAACAACTCGATGGCACATTTATTTGATGAGATTCGTTACGAGTTGAACGGTCAAGTAATCGATAAAACACGCAGTGTCGGCATAACTACGACGATCAAAGGACTGGTATCTTTTAAGGAAAATGAAAAAATGAGTCTGGCTAACGGAGGGTGGCTCGGGGCGAATAATTCCGCAGACGCTGTTAAAGAGTTCAATTACGCCGTTCCCGTTAGGACATTGATGGGATTTTTCGAAGATTACAAAAAGGTAGTGGTTAACAGTAAACAAGAGTTGGTTCTTCTGAGAGCCGCCTCTGATAACAATGCTGTAATTTCAGCTGACGCTGCTACTGTTGATCTTGATATAACTGACTTGTACTGGAGGGTTCCTTACATTACAATATCAGACAGCCACAGGTTAAAGCTGTTGCGTATGGTCGAGAAAGATACACTGATTCACCTTCCGTTTCGATCATGGGAAATTCACGAGTACCCCAGTTTGCCGTTGACAACACGTCATAGTTGGACAATAAAAACGAGTACCCAAATTGAAAAACCTCGTTACGTGATTTTAGGTTTCCAGACTGGAAGGAAGAACAATTTGAAAAAAGACGCTTCCAGCTTTGATCACTGCGATCTACTCAATATCAAACTGTTTCTGAATTCACAGTACTTCCCGTACGATAACATCCATGGTGATCTACGCATTTTCTACGACATGTTTACCAGATTCCAGAGCTCATACTACCAGATACAAGGTGCCCCTACAGTTGATTTCAACACGTTTAAAAGTAACGTACCTCTCTATGTTATTGACTGCTCCAAGCAGAATGATTCAATAAAAACTGGCCCCGTAGACGTGCGTCTGGAGTTTGAGACTAAAAACGCTATTGCTGCAAACACTGCGGCTTACTGCTTAGTACTATATGACTCACACCTGGCATACACTCTGCTCACGGGTAACGTTAAGCGGGTGGTGTAGGAGCGGTGGTGGGGTAAACCCTTATAAATAGCTGAATTTTGTACGTGTGTCTCATTCTGTGTCATGGAGAAGCTAAACAATTTTCTAAACGAGCCTGACTCGGTCGAGGCGACTCGATACCTAACATTAAAGAACGAACTACTCTACAAGGTCGAGGGCATGCGAAGACTCTTTGCTCGCTTTAGACCTACAGTTAGAGTGCCCAGTGACTCTTATAGATACGGCCATTTCAAGGAATGTGCGTGGGCACGGCCCGACGCTACGTCAGGTCCTGACACTTGTCAGTGTCACTATATGGATTCATACATTAGGGGATCGATTACGATTTTGGATCAGTTAGCTGAAATGAACGATCCGTTTCTTTCGAGATTACAGGTTCTACTTGAACCCTTCCGTGATACCGCAACACAGGGGCTGTATTGTTAGGGTGGGGGTAATTGTTAGGGTGGGGGTAATTGTAAGGTGGGGTAATTGTATAAATTGAGCGACTCCTACGCCGACGTACATTACCTACCCAGTGTTGAACACTCTCGCAACGATGGCGCTATACATTTACAGTTATAAGGAAGAAGAAGAGAGGGAATTATTGGGATACCTCGACTGTACTAATTTTACATCCTATGCCGACTTTTACGATGTTAAGGACTTTAACAAAATTGAGGTTTGTTTTGACGTAGACGATGAGCCCGAGGCCTACGACACGGATGATGAGGATAATCCTATTAAACAGGCTCTAAATAGGTATAGAGAGGGTATCAAAGCCGGAGTGTACACTTCCTTGTGGAAGGACGGAGAAAAGAAAACATGTAAATACCTCGACTGTACTAATTTCACACCTAATAGCGAGTTTTATGATGTGACGGGGTTTGACAGAATTATGGTTACATTTCGCAGAGAGGATGATGTGAAGCTGAATGGGTATAGAAAGGGTATCGAAGCCGGAGTATACGCTTTCTTGTCGAAGGACGGAAAATTGAAAACAATTAAAACCCTCGACTGTACTAATTTAACATCCCATGGCGTCGCTTGGGATGTGAGGGACTGTGACAAAATTCAAGTCTCATTTTTGATAAGTCCTTTCACATACGAATGGGAGGAGGAGGAGGTGGAGGGGGAAGAACCACCTGCTAAAAAATCTCATTGGTCGAAATAAGCGCGTCTCTGATTGGTCGAAATGCTCCTGTCTAAAAGTAAAATTTGAGAATTTACGTCAGACGTTGAGATGGAGTCGCAGACTATGGACGTGGAACCCACGCGGATTCCAAAACGTAAAGAGCGTATCAATGCGTTAACCGGGGTTTTTCTTAGATCTGTCTACTTTTTGGATAGTGATCTTTCAAAATGCGTAATTGTAGGGTTTGTTAAGAATCGGGGTGACTCTCTCGGGGTTCTCTTTAAGGGTAAAAAGGGATGCGTTTATTGGTCACACGATGTGTTCAATCAAATCACTCCTCATTTCAATTCCATAACCCTGGCTCTGGAGAATAAAACCAAATTTTATATTAAATCGGACACGGAGGAGGATATCAAGGTCACAAATGTTTTCGGTCGTATGCACGTGTTTCTCTTTGACGGGGAGCATACTTTAACGCTTAACGAGGCCGAATGGACTCAGTTTACAAACAGCCTTCCTCTGATGTACATTGCTCTCAGAGACAATTTTATTATCGAAGAGTCTGTACGGTTTACTATTCACGCACTAGCATCAGGGTTGGTAGAGGAGGACGTATTTGCAAAAGCAGATAGTCAGGGACTCCTCTGTTCCACAGCTCATAAATTAGCTCTTGAAGTGGCCTTGTACAAACGTTGGCCCCATGGATGTGGCAGTAGTTGAATTTCACGCATTTCAAGGCAATAAAAGACCCTTTATTCTTAAAGAGCTCGCGATCGTGGGAAACTCTTTTCAATGTCAAATTATATTTAAACCACCTTTTCCTAGAGAACGGTTGAGCGCCAAAAATCGTACAACAGCTCGCTGGCTTGAAGATAACTACCATAAGATTTCTTGGGAGGAGGGTGATTATCCCTACAGAGCTAATGTACTTCGCACTCTATGCAAACCCTTTGCCGTGATTTACACGCGCGGGTTGGAGAAGGCAGAGTTCTTGAGAAAGTTTCACGGTGATGTCCGTGAACTGGACGATATAGTGTGCGAGGAGGCCGGCAATCCGTGTAGCTGTAAAACAACACACAGGTTTGCTTGCTCGTTGCCACAACATACGTCAACCGAGGATCCCAATGTGAAATGCGCAATGATTGCAGCAAAGTGCCGTTTCGAGATCCTTAACAAACAGCTGCACAATACCAACGCTTATTAGTATCGGCGAGTGATTAGTAAAGGGGCGGAGGGGTTCGGCATTTAGTTGAGAATCCCGACGTGTTGGCTTGAAAGGACTCGCCGACGGGTCACATTGAAAGGCTTCACCGAGTAAAGTGACTTTTGACTGTAGGTTAGATACGAAAAATTCTAGAGCGGGGTGAATGATTGGTAAGCTCCTAAGGCTGGCGTAAAACCTGTAAGTCCTGGGGCTCTTTACTGCTCTTACGGCAGGCCTAAACTCCGTAAGACCGGGAGCAGTTGTGTGTGTGTGTGTGTGTGACAGATACCTCTATGGCAGGCCTAAACTCCGTAAGTCCAGGGGTATGTACCTCGCTCTAGATGCTGTAAAAAATAAAAAAATATAAAAAATGTAAAATTCTCCGGTAAGTTTTTGAGTCACATTGAAAGGCTTCACCGAGTAAAGTGGCTATTGAAACTTACAGGAGACAAAAATATGTTGAGGAGCGATACATTGTAATGGAGTGAATCGCTATCGTGTACAGCGGTGGTTGGGGCTGTACACAAATACTGGTCACATTGAAAGGCTTCACCGAGTAAAGTGATTAGTAAAGTGAAAGAGTGAGAATAGGCCTACTGGGGAAACTCACTATAATCAAAAACGCACTGGGACCCCTACGGCCTAGCCATTCTGGCTTACCGTGGTGTGGAAACGTGGGTCACAAATTGCAGTTAATGCGGTGCAAGTGCGAGTCTCGGTGGGGGAGAGGCGTCCGCGTATAAAAGCGCGGTGCATCGGCTGCAGCTGCACTTGCTGTGATAGCTTTGCTATGTCTGTGGCAACTAGTTTTACCGTTTTCGCCATGTTGCTGTTGGTGGTGGCTGGCAACGATCTCGAGGTAATTATTGTTTTGATTATTTATTGTTCTATCGAGTTGTCCCTCAACACTGTTTCTAACTTGTAAAGTGTTTTTTAGGAACAACCATCCACTTCAAACGGTTTGCGTAGGAGTCAACCGATCCCTGTGCCCGGGGCTATCCGGGATCGATACTTTACTACGGATAGCGGGTCTATAGTCCATCTGAATATGGTTAGCTCACATTTCAATACTCTAATTTTTACTCCTTAGGTGTGTGGCAGCTTTTCTAACTTTATTTTTCTCTTTTTCAGAATAATGGTGATGATCGGGCTACACTTCCTGTCCTTCAGCGTGAGGTGACCAGGGTCAGTACACTATTGTTACCGTTGCATTGTACTAATTACGCATTACTGCAGTCCCTATAATCGAACTCTATTTCAGAACGAGTACGAGGCTCAGATCCAGAGGATGTTCAGGTCTGGGCAATGGGTGACCACTCGACGCGGCCGACTGCATGTCATAAGCGCCGGTATTGAAGAGGTGATTACCATTATCCTATTTTCCATTCGTGCAGTATTCGTGTTTGCTAAGTCCCGCAACCGGTGGCGGGACCCGCCATGTATTAATTCACTTGTGCTTTAGGATGAGTCTCAACCATCGACTCTCGGGTGGACCGGTGATGCTAACCCAAACATCACTCTCCCCTCTGACATCTCTGAGGAGAGTCTAATCGCTGCTGCCGATAGGGCTATAGCCGAGGCGTCGACTTTTCCCGACGAGGCGACTCAAAGGGTGGTGATGGAGGAATCTAATTCCAGCTCAGATGAGGCGATTTCGGTTAGTATATAGGGCATTCATATTATATTGCAGGTTTCGCTCTGTTTACAGAATCAAAAAATGGATATTTCTTGTTGACAGTTGAGTACTTCTTGGGACTTCCGACGCAACCCCTCGACCCGGAGACAGTCCTCTGAGGATCTCTCTCAGTTCTATCGGAGGTTGAATCAGTCTACTCCACCAACAGTCTCGCCCATCAGTAGTGGCTCCTTCCACTCTGGTTTCTCCCCCGACCCCACCTCACAGGAGTCCCTCATATCCATGGAAGTGGCTGCCGGCTCGCCACCCCTCCTCTCACCATCTGCAGTACGTTTCATTCCCTACATTATCCATGCCACTACGTAGTGTTTCATCTGTTTAATTCGTTACCTATGTTACAGGACATAGATCCCCAATGGGAGGCAATGAGGGCGGTGTCAAGGTCCCTGAGTATAGTCGCTCAGGTGCAGGGCATCAGTGAGGGGGCCGTCTACGACACCGAACGGTGGATGGTGCGGAGACCCGAGGAGGAGGAGTTCCGTGCCGCCGCTCCAGCCGCTTGGGAGGAAACCCGCGAACGGTGGATGGTGCGGAGACCCGAGGAGGAGTTCCGTGCCGTCGCTCCAGCCGCTTGGGAGGAAATCCGTAGCATCCTCGCGGATTTCCTATACGAGACAGCTACCCGCATGGAGGAGGACTCCCGACGTAGAAACACCGCTGTGCCGTCCAACGGATCAACCCCTGCCACTCAACCCCGCGAAGTGTCCTGCCCCGTTTGCTTTGCGAATCTACCAACAATCGCTCTTCGACTGTGTGGGCATACACTCTGCCGTCCATGCTCCAACAGAGTGGGGGATAGATGCCCCACGTGCCGTGAGCTGATTGTGGGAAGATTCACAATATATCTCCCCAGGTAGATCTCTCTCTACCTCTATCTTAATTATTCAATTGGCTTCACATTCAAAATTTATATTCCAAATTCCAAAGGGACGGGACATTATCCAGTCGTAGGATGTCTACCAGTTCTCTGGACCGATTCTTATACTGGATAATGTTTAACCTGGGTACTATACGTAGTGCGGATGTTCCGAAACCACATCCAGGCCCACATCGACTCACCGCATCACACAACAAGGTACGATTCGTCTTTATTTCTCTTGTTTAGTTTACTTTCCCGCCCTTTTCACATTTGAGGTTATGTTCCCCTGTTCCCGCCAATTTCACAATTGAGGTTATGTTCTACTGTTCCCGCCAATTCATCATGGGCGCAGCCATATTGGATACGCGGGAAACCAAGAAAGTGAGGTTAGGTTCCCCTGTTCCCGCCAATTCATCATGGGCGCAGCCATATTGAATACGCGGGAAACCAAGAAAGTGAGGTTATGTTCCCCTGTTCCCGCCAATTTTTCCCGCCACCGCCGCCATATTGGAATTCCCTCCGTCCCTCGTTTCTCCCTCACCGGACCCAACAAATCACCGATTTTACCGAAAAACACCGATTTTCACACCCAAAGTCACCGATTTTACCGAAAAACACCGATTTTGACACCCCAAATCACCCCAAAACACTAGGATAAGAGTGTGAGCAGGGAATTTCTCCCGCACATGAGGGAATTTCTCCCGCACCACTATTTTTTGATCACGTGATACATGGGCGCCGCCATCTTGGATCACGTGACTCCCTCTCGACCAATCAGGCGCAAGGTCTACTCCTCTAAATTTTGGAAAATAAATTTGTTTTGTATGGGTAAAAGTTCTTTAATCGGAGGCCATGACATACACATGCATGAGACACGTGACAAAGCAAACTGGGTGACATATAACGGCGCTTTATGAACGCCTACCCTCGCAAACGGGTGTGCATTTTCTCAACAAACTGCCCAATTCAATTAAAGATGCTCCAACGCCTACGGCGTTAAAGACTCGTCTCAAACGCTTCTTGGTGTCTCAAGCATTCTATAATGTGGATGGGTTTTTGGCATTCGACTGGGAGACAGCCCAATTAGAAGACTGACTCTGCTGTATTAAGTGAGTTGCATTGGCAATGAATGAAAGATGCGTGATTTTAAAATTGTATGTATGAATGTGTATTGTTTGTATGAATGCCTAGATTTTTTAGAAAACCCATATTGACGTTTTCCATACAATGTACATTGTCGCTGCAATAAAAAGATTTTGATTCTGTTACCTCCACAAGCCCCCAGAAGTAAGCCTCTAACCCCCGCCTCGAAGCACGCACGGTCCGCAATACATCTAATATCATGCTATTTGATCCCATTGTCTACCTTGGTAGACAGAGTAGACGCAGGTTTGTTGAATTAGTTTTGTTTAATAATTTATGGTTTTCAATATATTTATTCTTTTTGGTGATGCCCATATCCAATGGTCGATAGTGAAATCAAAAAGGTAATATCCTATGTAGAATTAGGTCGGCCTATTGTAACTGAACCAGATCTAAAGCCATTTGAAATTAGACAGTCGGAATTAACCTTGGAGCAAGGAATCCTAATGTGGGGTTACAGGGTGGTAATACCTAAAAGATTCAGAATAAACATTCTGAACGAATTGCATACTTCACACATAGGTATTGTTCGCATGAAGGCATTAGCCCGTGCATATGTATGGTGGCCTAATATCGACCGGGACATAGAACAACTAGCTAACAGCTGTGCAGCCTGTTTGGAGGAACGAGCAAAACCGCCCAAGGCTTTCCTGCATCATTGGAATGTTCCGGAACGAGTTTGGTCTCGAATTCATATTGATTTTTTTGGACCTTTTCAGTCCAAGCTATTTTTAGTGGTAAAAGATGCGTACTCTAAGTGGCCAGAGGTGTTGCCCGTTGCTTCAACGGCAGCTGTTCACACGATTGTGAAATTAAGGGAATTATTTAGTAGGTATGGTACTGTAGACCACATAGTGTCCGACAACGGACCACCTTTTACCAGTCAAGAGTTTAAAGGCTTTTTTGATGTCAAATGGTCTCAAACACACATTTTCACCACCATACCACCCAGAAACCAATGGTTTGGCAGAACGGTCAGTCAGAACTATTAAAAATAAATTGAAAACAGCTCTTCATAATTCCAAGGATTTAGAATTAGCTTTGAGTAATTTTCTGTTCACTTATAGAAATACAGTGCATTCTACTACCAATCTATCGCCAGCTCAATTAATGTTGATTAATGTTGATTAATGTTTCACGATTAGGACCAGTCACGTATTTAGTTGAACTAAATACGGGCATGAGGTGGAAACGACATATCGACCAGTTGATAGGTTAACAGTGTAGTCCGGAAATATCTGAGTTGACAACAATCCCTAGAGCCCCAGACGCAAGCGTGGCAACAGAGCACACGCAGGAAACGAACGATATACAGTCGCGGGACAGAGCGAGTGCAAGGTCGCCAGTAGTTTTAGCAACGACCTTGCCCCCCTCTCCGCAAAACCATAACAATAATAGAAACGCTCAGGGGCAAAGCCCCAGCCCACGTACAAATGTAAACAATAACAGTTCCAGCGTTTCACCCAAACAAATGACACCTGTTAGACGATACCCAATAAGGGATCGTAAACCTGTGGTCAAAATGGGCTTGTAAATACAACCCGATTGTGACATTGTATATTATTAATATTGTTTAGGTATTATTATTATCGATTTGTTAATTGTGTTCATTCAATGTGTTATTAATTGCTATATTCTGATTTATTGGTTTTGATTGAAGTGTTTTGATTTGTGTTAAATGATTATATTGAGTTTGTATTTTGTTCTCTATATCTATACTTACAAAAATAAAAGAGTATAATGTCAATTTTCTATTCATTTTTATTGATTTAAATTTGGAGAATTGTAAAACAAAATTGTAATTAATAAATTTCTAAAATTGTAGGGGACTTATGTATTTAAGGGGGAGGATTGTGGTGTATTTAGTGTGATAAATACTAAGTTGGTAATGTACCCATAGCAATACTTAATGTCTGCAACAGTTATGTTGGCAGTATGTATTGTCAGGCGATGTATCATACGATGTGGTCTGATACGAATAAAGAATGCTCATAGGCTGCTCTCCTGTGACGTCACATCACGCCACTACCCTACAACCAACGGTCCAAGCTGGCTAGCCAGGAGTCCACCACCAGACACCGTCATGTAAACCTCCGTGTCCCGTCCGTTCCTTTACGAGCGGTCCTAGAACAATGATACTCTAAAATGTAACGTATTATTATTTATCCCGACCCATATAGTGTACAGTGACAACCCGCATATATTACACATACAAATAGGGTTATTACAATTTAATACGATAAAGGCTATTTGATCCATATCGGGTTTTGTAACTGAAAAAAAGCCATCAAAAAGTATAAAGCTCACGAAAATTCTGAAATTTACAAAGAGGGTATCTATAAACTGGCCTCCTTCTATAGTCCAGGTGTAGTGGTTCAGTTAAATGAACAAATGATTACGAATATGAAGAGGACACGCTCTTGTCTTATGGCTATTTTGACTTCGTTCAAGTTTCTTATGCCGTCCAGATTTAGCTATCCGTGGACATGAAGAGCTTAGCTCTAATTTTCGGTAACTACTCGATTTGAAACAGAATGGTATTCCTGAGCTTAAAAAATGGATGGGGCATATTACAAATGGCAGTCTCATGACACTCAAAATGAAATAATCCATCTATTAGCAGACGCAGTACTGTGTACTGTTGTATAATAAATTAAAAATGCTAATATTTTGCAATTTTGTTTGACGAAACAAGTGACATTTCAATTAAAGAGAAAACTTGTTATTTACATTCGTACTGTAAGTAATGATCTCGATATTAATGAGGACTTTATTGTTTGAATGAAACCATAAACACGAAAGCTATAACTTCGTTTGAAATATTAAAGGACATTCTTCTGCGACGTGAACTTCCAATCGACAAGCTACGAGGACAACGCTATTATGTGTCATCAAACATGAGTGGCGAGTTTAAAGGTTTGCAGAAATTAATTACTGATTTTCAGCCTTTGGCTAATTATATTCACTGTGCTGTAGAAGACAGTTTAAGAAACCTGGGCACCCTAACTGTCAAATCTAATGCTTGCATCCAATCACGCCCTAACAAGGGATTAGCCCCGTTAGGGCGATATATAAAGCTAATTGTTTCTCTTTACCTTTATGTTGTACATTGACCATAACTTTACCTAAAGGTCTGATCTTTTCATGTGTATATGAACTTAATACTAAGCTAGTTGGATACATGTTTACATTTCCTAACTTATTCTTACAATCTTTTTCTGACATAACTGAAACACAAGCTCCACTATCGACTTCAAATACAATTTCCTTACTTTCCACTAATAACTACCGTTATTGGCTCAATTTTATTAATCTTTAGTTTCTATTTCTTTAACCGTAAATAGATTGGAAATGTCATACACATAGTCATTGTCTTTAAGTTTCCAGTGATTATCTGAACCTGACTCTCCTGATTCTTTACTTTCCTCTACACAGTGCTGCCTACCTTTATAAACATATTGCTTTTTATTGCTGTAAAAACTGTTTCCCTTTAGCTGAAGGCTCATTACACCTATTTGTAAAAACATTTGGTTTGTTGTCATTAGGTTTGTTAACATAATTTTTCGATCTACAAACTCTTTCAAGGTGTCCCTTCTTTTTGCAATGATTACACGTGTACTCACGAAACCGACATTGCGATGCTGTATGTATCCCTCGCTTGCCGCAACAATAGCAGGTGATGTCTCCCAGCGCCTTCCCGCCGTCCGATGACCGTCTCGATCCGCTGCTTACCGCTTGTGTCTTCGGTATCGACACGCTGCTCTGCATCCGGTGAATACGTCCTCCTGTAGTTGTCATCTGGGCCGCCCCCTTTTCAGCAAATTCCATTGCAGTAGCTAG
Organism: Homalodisca vitripennis; assembly: GCF_021130785.1. NCBI lineage: Eukaryota > Metazoa > Arthropoda > Insecta > Hemiptera > Cicadellidae > Homalodisca > Homalodisca vitripennis. The sequence continues at coordinate 18,032 of NW_025780062.1, read as the reverse complement.
TTGCACGGCTTTTTCATAAGTGAGGTTTTCCTCCCCGAGAAGTCTTTTCTGTATATGTTGGTCTCGCAGACCCGCGACTAATCTGTCCCTTAAGTAGTCTGGCAATTTATCACCAAATTCACAATACTTAGATAACTGTTTTAAATGCACAATATAATCGCTAACCGTTTCATGATCCAATTGATTCCGCCTACTAAATTTAAATCTTTCCGTGATAAAAGAAGGCTTGGGATGCAGATGATTAGCTATAGTGTCCACAATTAACTTGTACGACTTGTCAGACGGTTTGTCTGGTGTAATTAAGTCTTTCAGTAACGTATAGGTCCTTACACCCATAACTGTCAACAACGAGCTTAGTTTCTTTGAATCGTCGATATCATTACAATCAATGAAAAGCTCAAATCTCTCTATATAAGACTGCCACGATTCTTCCGCACTATCAAAATGAACCATAGACCCGATAATTGCCATTTTGTCTTCTTGTACACTCCGCAATAACTGTTTAAAGTGTCCCCGGTAAAAATAATCGTCTAACGGCATTTTGTAACGATAAAAATCAGCCTGTGCGCTGCTTACACCAAGAAAAAGTTTATATCGATCGGCGTACCTTACTACTCCCGACCGTTGGAATGTCCGGAATGTCCTTGCACATTCGCGGTTATTTGCACGTGTTCATTACGTTTGTTGCCCTTTCGCACTATATCACTGTAATTCACTGTTTCAAGGTCCCGAATGTCCTCGCCCATTCGCGGTTATTTGCACGTGTTCATTACGCTTGTTGCCCTTCCGCACTGTATCACTGTATTCCACTGTTGCAGTTGTTTTCCTCGTCGCCACTGTAAGCGACGTTCCACTATCCCATCCTCGTCGCCACTGTAATATATGCGGGTCGCCACTGTACACTATATGGGTCGGGATAAATAATAATACGTTACATTTTAGAGTATCATTGCTCTAGGACCGCTCGTAAAGGAACGGACGGGACACGGAGGTTTACATGACGGTGTCTGGTGGTGGACCTGGCTAGCCAGCTTGGACCGTTGGTTGTAGGGTAGTGGCGTGATGTGACGTCACAGGAGAGCAGCCTATGAGCATTCTTTATTCGTATCAGACCACATCGTATGATACATCGCCTGACAATACATACTGCCAACATAACTGTTGCAGACATTAAATATTGCTATGGGTACATTACCAACTTAGTATTTATCACACTAAATACACTACAGTAGGGAATTTGCGTCCCTACATATTTTACAGTACTCTTTAACAGTTGGAGCGTCAAAAAGACTTCAATCAAGAATTTTGGAAAGTTAATTCTCCCCTTACCCTTTCTTGTTGTTTTCTCACCATAGCAAGAAGTAAGCGATGTCGGAGAGGAGGCGCGGTAGGCGTAGCAGCACGCGAGGCTGACGAACTAGCGGTAGAAGTGAGGTTTGCTGAAACTATTGTCGATAGTGGTGACGTGCCGCCTGAAGCCTAGCCTCAGTTTTTTCACAAAATATCTATCCATAGTATCGATTCTATACCATGATCACTTATTGCAACTGAACACTATTAAATGAGCCACACCAGTTGTTCACTAAATACAATATATCAATGAAAATTGTCCGAGCCAGATAATCGCTTAAGAAACTTTGAAGTTGGTGAGCGGTTTGACGTATTACGTATCACTTGCAAAGGCAGCGAGACAGAACTGATAATTGATGACCGGTGGTGGTGGAAAAAGAGGAGGCTCTGTCTGTGTCCAGTGGCGCACCCAGAAATCCTTTCTGGTGGATATTCGAAACACCGGAGAGTCGTGGGTATGGAATCCCCGGTCGGATAGATCCGTGGGCCTTCGATGAGTATATTTAGTACTTGATTACTGAAGTACTGGATATATGTAAGAAATAGTAAGAACAAACCTCACTTTCGTGGTTGAAGCGTAACGGTTAAATTAAAAAAGTTTAAGGTTTTAAACAAAATTGAATTATTAAATGTGCAATACCGTGTATTTAGTAAATTAAAATAGATATAAGGTTTGCTAATATATATATATATATATATATATATATATATATATATATATATATATATATATATATATATATATATATATATGTTCAGTGTATAAGAATATAATACAGTATAAAGAAGTTGTCACTTCGGTCGGTTAGTTTTGTAACTCCTTTTTTTCTTTTATACTCTATGCTTACATAGGTTGGTTGTGTGTGGTATTCTAATTCTGCGGCTTCTGCTGTTTAGCAAGTTGACTTAGTTGAGTCGTGCAATAACCTATAATCTGTGTCGAGTGGTTTATTGAAGTTGGGCTACAACTATTAATATTATAACATCGATTTTAATTAATGAAACAGTAGGTAAGGTTATTATTTTGTTTACTACTTTAGCAGATATAGATTAAATGAAGTGATAATACGTTTATCACATACACATGTAATGAGTTTAGGTAGTATGTCTAAAAATTATGTAGCCTATTTTTAAAATAAAGTAAGATATAAAAAAAAAAAAACCGGGTCGCATATCGTACCCTACCCGAATAAAAAAAACGATTTAACTTTGAGTGCCATAGGTATTTCTCCAAGGCATATGCATAAAGTGCCAGGCTGTCTTCTGCATAATATTTGTAAGCTTTTGGGGAAAAAAGCTGTGTAAATTAACTACCTAACAGATTTTAACCCTTTGAGTGCCACGGCATATTTTCCCACGTCATATGCATAAATTGCCGGAGCATTTCCTTCTGTTTTGCAAAGCGTGTGTGTGTGGAAAAAATTATATTAAAAAAAACTATTCAACCGATTTGAATAATTTTTTTTAGTTTGTGTGTTATAAAACAAGGTATTTTTTCCATATAATATAATATTATAATTTTATTTTTATTTACACAAAAAGATAGGTTATAACAAAAAACTAAAAAAATGAAAAAAATAAATTTTTTTTAGCTATACCATATGAAAGAGCATGAAAAACTGAATAAAAATCATGCATAATATGGTGTGTTACAGTAATATTTAACCAGATACTGCAATATATACAAAATACAACAAAAAGCAATTTTTGTTCAAGTTTGTCAAAAGTTTAGAAACAATATTATAACTATCCTATTTCACTCAATGAAGTAAGACGACTGTAAAATACTAATTATATAAAAAGTATATAAAAATATACACAGGCCTACAATATAACCTTACTTCACCTAAAATCAATAGTTTGATTGGAACTTGCGTTTTACTTCATCACCAATCCAACAATAAAATATACGTCACTAAACACGAAAAAAAGAAGTTTATAAAATAATGCATTGTAAGTTTTACTGAACACAATTGCAGAATAGTAATAACAACAGTTTTCAGCATAAACACACGAAACTAGCACAATGTAAACACAACACAACAAACGAAACTGTGTAGTTAATGGCAACAAGTAGCAGCTGACCAACTATTGCGTCATCTGTTTTTTTCTGATGGCAAATAACTACAAGGGGGGGCGGTGAACAATAAAAATCAATCACAATCGATTGTTCGAAACTTGTAGATTGCCGTGAAATAAGTTATTTGTCAAAACAAAAATGAATTATATGTGATATTAATTAAATACAAATCGTCTACTGGGTAGATGCCGGCAATTTATGCACATTTAACAACATCTACTATGTAGATGCTGCGGCACTCAAAGGGTTAATAACTTTGTTGTGGTTTTTTTTCTAGTTAAATGCTGAGTATGATACACATCATTACAAACAAAATTTGCTTTATAAAAATTTAAGTATTAGAAAAGTTTTTACTTTATAAAAAGTTTTTTAAAATCATTTAAGCGTCAGCTATGCTGGCTTCGAAGTGCACTGGTGTTTTACAAAGTACATAATTGGGCCTCCCCGGGATTTGAACCCGTGATCTCTCTATTAGAGAGCCGAGACTATAACCATTAGTCTACGTAGTTTCCATTAGTTTCAACCTAACTTGATTGTATACAGTATTTTTAAGAGTTTTTTTTTCTTTATACCATGGTAAAGGCTATATAATTTTAAATAACACCCACATATAATATATCATTCCATAATTTAAAAAAAAACATGGCATTATATGTATAAACAAAATACTACCCGGTCCCGACATTTTAAATTGTACTTCATTTGTCAGAGTTTAGAAATTACATAGTAATAGTGTAGTTTTCATAAAAAATCTAATAAAACATCAGTATAACACAAGTAAATATGATTAGTAAATGTAGAGTCAAATACATGCTATCGTATTTACATAAAAGTAAAATACATTTACTAAATAATAACCCTAATATCCTAATACATTTACACTGAAAATTCACGTTTTTTGCTTGGACACAACTTAAATCACAATATTATTTTTGTAAAGAAATAAGGTATAAGTTACTATTTTAGTTTGTATTTATTCAAAAGCTTGGTCATCGGCACAAAAACAACAAAAAAGGCTGACAAAATCATAGCATAGGTACTTCGGTATTATCGCAGCCCACTATTTTTGAACGAATTTTCCTTATCAAGGACCAAAATAAACTTCATTATACGTTCCTTCTTCCATAATGAATCATAAAATACTCAAAGAGTCATACTTCCTATCACCAAATCTTCTCCAAATAGACGCACGAATGACCTGACATTTTCCAATAATATAACATTGTTCTTTTAGTTTTTGTTTTATTGATTGTCGTAATAACTTGTAAATTCCAAAATTGGTTTAAAAAGAAAATCTGTTTGTTTTAAAACTGTAATTTTTTTGTCTCTGATAAGGAAAACTCGTCCAAAAATAGTGGCTCTTGATAAGTATCCAAACAACTTAAGTTTCAAAGATAAAATAGTAGAGAAACGACATAAAACTCATATTTATCGATAGTTTGGAACCTATTGAATACAGCTGTCTGATTATTTGGCCAAAATAATCTTGTACTATAAAAAATATTGAAATACGAAACGTCAAAATTAGCGACGTGGCAATTACTCTTTGTACCACAAAAATTAGCGACGCTGTGGTACTCAAAGGGTTAAACAGATCATTCTTTTTTTAAATTAAGTTACTATTGAGAAACTAAGTCTAAATTTTTGAAGTGAAACACTTTTTTTGATTGAGATAAGTTCCTATTTATGTGTATTCCTAAAGATGTGTGGCTGGAAGGTATTGTGAATGATTCAAGATTCAAGATGTCTTTATTATTCATTAAGTAACATAATTAGTTACAATAGACTTCGTCACATTATTGGGCAGTAATACTTAAAAAATTAACAGTTTTATAATTGGAGACTTATTTAAAAATTAACAGGAATGTGTTGCAAGATATAGGAACTTACAAAACTAATAATTGGTATAAATAGAGAGTGGTTGTATAAAATTATTTAAGAAATAAGAAAGCATTGTAGGGTAAATATATATAAAAACACAGACTGGACAAGAAACACAAATAACACATACAATTAAAACCCAATGAAAAATGTAACAATATAAATATTTAAAATATGTAAGTCAGGTGGTTAAAACATAAAATCTCCAAACTATAAAATAAAGGTTAAAAAACTTAAAACTTGACTAGACAAAAATTATAAACTTAATGAACTAATATCACAGGCCAAATATTCATTCACAGAGTAAAATGCCGTTTCTTTAAGCCATTTGCTTACAACTCGTTTAAACCTATTTATATTTACAATCCATCCTCCTTTTGGTAATTTATTAAATAGTTTTATTTTCATATAGATATGACTACCTTTTGTTTTTTCAAGCCTGGTCCTTAGCAGCTCTAACATGTACTTTTTTCTAGTTTTATAAGTATGTATGGTTTTTCTAACAGTATAACTTTGCAGATTTGCTTTCACATCCAGTAAACAATAATATATATACAAACAGGGCAATGTCATGATATTTAAATCCCTAAAAGCTTGCAGGCAAGATTCCCTTTCATTAAGATTTTTTTATAATTCTTATTGCTTTTTTTTTGCCAGACAAACACTTTATTTGAATGGCAACTATTTCCCCATAAAGAAATTCCATAGACTAAGTGGGAGTGGAAAAAGGCATAGTAGGAGGTTATTAGCATTTCTTCGGTGATGCAGAGTTTCAATTTGCGCAATAGAAAAATTACTCTCGCCAATTTAGTACAAAGATTTTCTATATGGCTTTCCCAGCTTAGTCTACTGTCTAAAAAGATTTCTAATAGTTTAACAGGCTTAAAACATTTGTAAATTACATGGTCCATTGAAAAAATTATATTTTCTGTTTTGCTATTGTTTACAACAAGCCTGTTAGCCTGAAACCACTCAGTTGCTACCTTCATTGCATTTTCTTGTATTTTTATTAAACCATTAAGTGTACTATGGTGATTTAGAAGAGTAGTATATGACAGCTGATCAACAGTTAACATATGAGGCTGCAGTATAATTAGCAGTAACCACCACCACAATCAAAATTAGATATTGATGATCTAACCTACCAAAACCAAAATCTCATGCTGTATTATAGTTATTTTAAATGACAGTTTTAGTTCAGAAGTTTAGCTGTAAAAAAGTATTAATTTAATGATGAATAAAAAACTATCCAGGTTATGTGTGTTTATTCAAACAAAGCAGTGACACATTTATTTACTGTAAAACTAGCTATGGTGGGAAGTGTTGATCCAATAAGTATGTTCACCTCCATTTCACCTTCTACTTAGTTCAGATCTCATGACGATTTCATCAGATTTGACTCCTGGAATCTGGAGTCATTGTCTATCTGAAGGGATCCAATATCTATCTGAAGGGATCCAATATCTATCTGAAGGGATCCAATAAGGTCGGTGACGAAAAGGCTCAAAACAAACTCTACACTGTTTCGAAATTGCAAAAAATTTACATCTAGGTTACAAAAATTCTAATCTAGATGAAGAGAGGTCTCGTTTCTTACTCATTTCTAAATTTTGGAACTCTTCAGACGAATATTCGCCCAGATGCCAGGAATCAAGTCCGTGGAAGTGTCAGATTTTAGACGGCTGCATTATAATAAACGGCCACCATGACGATTGAATCAAAATTATCGAATTATATGAATCATCGATATTCATGACCATCTGATAGGCCTAATACAGAAAATACCGCAAATACCAAACAATTACCAAACTAATTAAATAATTGTTGTATTTTTGGATGAAATTATATGAATTATTTTAGTTTTAGTCATTAAAATAAATATTTTAAATGTTGGAACAATACGGTGTGATATAACCATCCAGCATATTTATGAAAATCCAGCAAATTTTATTTTATGACTATATGAGAATACATAGCCATTGAAAGTTAAAAGCTGCAGGAAATATCTATACGAGAAACACTGTGCACTGTGTTTAGTCGCTTTGATTTACAAATGTTGTTAGATACTGCTTCCTTCCAAAGAGTACAAGTACTAGCTCTAGTAAGTCATATAAATTCCCATGTGCAAAATTTTTGCCTGTCATGTGCTTTCTCCAAATTTATTTATCTAAGCTAATTTTAAAAACATACAGGGTGTTTATTGTTAATGAAATTAAACCATAATAGGCCTAATAAGAAAAAAAATAATTATAAAAATATATATTTATAGAGATAATAAAAATATGACGCTCCCAAATGTTATTACCTAATTTTTTAAATTAAAAAGTAGTGATCCCAATGTGAATACATACTAATTACTAGAAAAAATATACAGTATATGTAAACTTGTAAAAGGGTTACATTTTTTTGTTTTTTAGAGGTACATCTCACATATACTAAGGATGGGAAAAATTAAAAGAGAACGTCAAAAACTTCATCACTCCAGTGGGAGAAAGAAGCCAGAAGATGTGACAGTAACTGAAGAATTTGAGCAGAAATCAGTTGGAAAAAGTCCACTTTTGAAAAGTGCTGAAGAATTTGCAGCAATACCAGACAATTTGTTTGAAGGGATAGACATCAACTTTGACAACTTGAAGCAGAAACTGACAGAAGACGATAGAGTGAGTTTAAAATCCATTGCAAAATCATGCAAGTATGACAGCAAAGGAAAATTGTTGACAAAAAAAGAAAAACAAAAGATCAAGCATGATCTGTTTATGAGAAGTAAGTATTATACAGATTATAACTTGTTACTCTTGTATCCAAAAACCATCATCTGGTATTTTCAGTATTACTTATTAAATTTTTCGCATTATACTACTATTTTAGCTATTATATTAAGGTAAGTTAAACGCTCCTATCTCGCCCATGTTAAAAATGTATATGTTTATGACCCGTTTCCTGAGCAACCATTTAAGGGAATGTTCTGAAACTTTTACCAGCTGTTTTATATGTCTTTGTGACAAAACTGATCCTGAATTATATTGATATTGTGATAAATAAAAATTTTGTAAATAAAACTAAAAAAGAAATAATTTTTACAATTTTAAATTTTTTTGTTTTATTTTTTAATATTTTTAAAAAAATAGATAGAGATATACCTGAGGATCCACATCATCACCTATATGTAGGGAACATGTGGTAAAAGTTTGGTCAAGATATCTTGTATAGTTTTAAAAAAAATGAGTCATTTGTGTTTAAAAACCGGACTTTCGGGAAACCGCGGTTTAAAGTAGGCCTATACCTTTTCCATTGTAACAACTGGCAATTTTATTTGAATATAAGTTATAAATACCTTTTAAAAACCTCCTGGTATGTAATCTTCTTCTTCTACTTCATCTTGCTCAAGATTTATCCTCCTTTTCTTCAGCCTAGCTTCCTTCGTAGCATTCCGCTCCGCAATCTCCGCTCGGTTGATTCGCTCAGTGTCCAGTTGTTGTAGCAGACAGATGGTGTTAGATCCTATGTCCTTTATTCCAAGCTGTTCTAAAACTTTAATCCTACTTAGGTTTCCATCATTGAAAGTAGCTATTGCATCATATGTGCCTAACTCAAGGGTATGCCTACCAACAAAAACATTTTTTGGAAGTCTTGTCCAAAGCACGTTGTTGAACGCCTCATTAACATTTTGTGTCTTCCCATGAAGGCATTTTCTGAGGAGGTCGGGGTTGGAAAGATCTTTAAATATTGGCTTGATAGCCTCCATAATAGCTAACGGAATTGAATTTTTATGTTTATAATTAGCTACTGTGCCTGCTACTTCAGCTTTGCGGAAGGCGCACCACGTGTCCGGGGGAAAGGACACAGGTCGTGCTGAGGATTGTCATCACTTGACATTTTTATGGTACCAGATTGCCCAAATAGCCCTTCTCATGCCATCAAGATTGGATTGGTTAGACCTAATAGCCCCTCCATAATATCCTTGAAGTTGGTCTATGACTTTATCAGTCAGTCTACCGGCACCCTTGAGTCCTTTTCCTTCCGTAGTTTATAATTCCACAGGCATGTACCCATTCTTTTCTGGATATGCCCAATGCACTCCAGCTTTTTTACTTCCACATCATCGTATGGCCTACTACTGACTACTGCTTGGTAGGCTTTAGAGTCCCCATCACCCAGAAAATACTCATACTTCACTCCTCGCTTCTCCTCTGATCGGCTAAAAATAGACACCGCAGCAACAGTCCCCATACCTCCGCTTGACCCTTCATAATTTTTTATACACTTAGATATATGGTTTTCTTTGTTGGTTTCACTTGACCCACACTTCACACAACCACTGCAAAATTTTGTCAATACCTCAGCATCTAAAATTTTACCAGTGTCAAGACTTGTCAGAGTGCACACGCCATTTTTTGATTTGTATCCTCTCTTCTGCCAAGTCCCATCATAAGCGACTGTCAGGTTTCTATTATTTTCATCCGTTTCATTATGAAGCACAGCTTCTTCTGTTGCCTTTTGCATCGATTTCTCCGCAACATCAAAGACACTCTCTCTTACAACATTTGTATACCTTGTGTACGCTGAGTTCGGCTTTGGCAAATTTAATAATGCACACAACAGCTTTCCAGCCTCACCGCCTTTACCGATACATCTAAGGCCATATAGCATTCTTAGATTTATGTCATATAGGTTGGACTTATTACTTTTATCAGAGGTCCAGAACCGATTTTCCCCATGGCATTCCAAACATGAAAGTGACAAGTTACATGCTAAACCGTTTCTTTTCTCTTTTACTTCACCTAAAATTACTTTTCCGCCACAAGATTTGCACACAACATACTTGTTCAAGGCTGTATTCAAAAGAGATAGAGCAAACTATAATAATTGTTTCATCACTCGTGTACTGTGTATAGTCACTTATACTTTCATTTAGTTTTGCTTTTGAAGCACTAGGCCTAGATTGAATAGTAACATTAGGTCTACTAACCTCACCTTGACCTAAAGGATTTGTCCTAAAATGCTGGTTACCCTTGCATTTCCTTTTTTTAAAAACTCCTTTTGGTTTTGTCATAGTAATTAGCACTTCACAAAGAATATGATAATTATTATATAAAAACAATAACAACATAAACACCACTTGATAAACTAAATTGCAGATTTGTCAACAAACAACATTATTGGTAAGCAAACAATAACTGGCAGACAAGTCAGTTGTAGTCTGCTACAGATGTTCACCTGCATCTGTTATGCATTGTTGACAACCTAACAAAAAAATATTACACAGCTATTAGCTTTGCATAAATACTAATATAACAAGTGTTGAAGCTGAGCGTGGTAGACTGCTCAAAACAATACAAACTCTAGGAAGATACAATTTTTAAAAAATAAAAAAAAATACTTCTGGACCTTCAATTGTCTTGCTCTTTTTTTTAAATACTCAGAAAAGCTTAAATAAAAATATACAAAAATAAAAAAAAAATTAAAAAAAAAATAATTTTTTACCGTTTAACTTACCTTAAAATATACACAGGATGCTGTTTAATAATTTAGAATAACTTACAATCGGCTTTAATAGCCTTTAAGCAAAGATAACGAACTAACTTGTGAGAAAAACAAAAACATAAGTGTAACATAACTGGCTTATCAAGAGTTTTTTGTCCTATGAGAGGTCCTGGCCTATCCACATATGTAGAAGGTCCCCTGTATAGCTGCCATCTAATATTTTGTTTTTGTTTCAAATGTTATTTTACACTGATTACATGCATTGTGTCTGTTTTTGGATAAGGTTTATACTTATTCTTGTGCAAAGAAATTAAAGTATTTGATTTAATTTTTTAGAATAATACATTTTAAAAATTTATAAATATTATTCGTCATGTATATTGCATATTTTAGTTTATGAAATTACTATAGGCAATAAATAAAAAAATATTTTGTTATTAGCAAAAATTGTTTATCCTAATTTTATTATAAATGTAGGTATCTTTGTTTTGCTTTCATGAAACACCAATTAACCAATTTGTACTGAAATATTACATGGACATTCTTAGGATCCCTGGGTTGAATTTAGGTCTATTATTATTTCAAAAATTCCTCGTTACGTCTCACAGGTCTCTAAAGTAGGTAAAAATTCCATTTTGGAGTTGAGAAGTATTAATAATTATTAAAAGAGCCTGTTAAATGTAATCTGTTCCGTAAAAACATTGTTTTGTGACAGCACGACCATAAATTAATTTAACCACTATTTTTCAATTTGTTTATGTTTATAGAGTGAAAGCATTGAGTAAACTTGATAGTAACAATACTTCCCTATTTCAACATTTGTGGCAACAAGGCACACCAATTAATTTATTCTGGATTTTACTTAATGAACAAAACTGTCAATGTGTACACGTAAAGTATTGAATTTGCTTTCCTTAGACGTTGTGGAACGACATATTTTACAGTAGCTGAAGGAAAAAAACGGAGGAACTGGGCATTAGCATGATTCAACAAACCATTCGCTCTACGACTGAAATTTGAGGAAACAAGTGAGAACGGTGAGTCCGTGATTATAGCAAGTGGAATCACAAAGCAATACACAAGACACTAAATGCAATTTTTATGACAGAAAATCATTGAGGAGACATTACATCCATTTCTCACTGATGAGGTATTCTGAGGTAGCACGAAGAATTTCGAGTATGGGAAACATTAAGGATCAATAAGAGACAAACTAAACAAAAGTGAGTTTTTTCATTACTAATTGATGAATCCACTGACGTTGACAGTTGTTCTTAAATATTGTTTTATTCAATGTGAAACAGGTGAAGCAGTGAAAGAGAACATTCTATTTTGCAAACCACTCCCTTATCACACAACAGAGAATGCATGTATGATCTGTTTATAAAGCTCTTAAGATCGATTGGAGAAAATGTGTTTCAATGTGCAGTGATAGTGTTGCTACTCTCACTGTTAAATGCAGTGGACTGATTGCAAGATTGAAAACCATCATGTCTAAATGGGTTCACTGTTTTTGACATAGGCAAGCTCTGGCATGAAAAGAAATGCTGATTTGTCAAGTTCTGGATAATGCAGTGAAAATAATTTATTTTTTTAAAGCTCATCCATTACAAACACCTTTTTTCTCCACTCGGTGTGAAGAAAGGGCTCTTTAAATAAATATATTTTGCTTCACACAGAGTACAATGTTCTTCTTCGGATTGCTAATCCGCAGCTTGCAGAACATTTTACTTATGAAAAGTGGTTAATTTAAACCTGCGTATTTGGTCAATAAATGGGGTTACAAAAAACATATCACTTTGGATCATACGAGTAAAGGATCTAATTTTTAAAAATTCTTTGAGGTTTGAATTTATAGAATTTGTTTCTGGTGTATTTTCACTCAACAAGCATTTTTTGTGAATCAATCGTCACAAAATCTCTTGTAGTGAACAGATCTAGCCAGTTAATACACACTCAACAAGCATTTTGTATGTCAAGCATGCAAGTCATGTGTATGTCACACAGGGGTATGTAAGACTATGTGTATTTCTTAATCCTATAAGGTCTAAGGGTCATGATCACGTCGCATTAGCGAGAAATGTCATAGCACCATTAATTAAAGCATTATTTGATATGTTTAGCACACAAAATAAAAGAAAACAAGGCTGTTTTATGCATATGTATGATTAAAAAATTATTGTTCTTAACTTTTGTTACTAATCCTGCAAAGTCATACAACATACATCTACAATCAGAAAAATATATGTACATAGTGTATATATTATATTTTTATAGTTTTTAATTTGAAGCAATTACCAAAATGTATGTATAGGGTGATTCAGGTAGAGGTTACAATTTTAAGTTGGCAGCACTGTTTGTTTATGCAAGATGAACTGCTGATGTCTTATAACTGGGTGTTGTTTAATGACATTTGTTGTTATGGAGTGTTATTTGACTGAACACATACTTTTCCTAATCCAAGAGATTATAACACATCACGGAAAACTACTAACATACATCTTATATAGTATACTACATATCACTTATAGATATTGCTTATATTTCCTATATTTGAAACAAATTACCTCTACTAGTGACTGTGAAGTCCGTTCTAGAGCTATATTTTTACGCAGTACGCTATCAACGAATTTCCATCTAGGAAAAATTAACTATTGTAGCAAAACTTCAGCTGGAACATGTGTATATATCTCGAACTTCAGAACAAATTAATAAGTGGTTATTCAAAGTAATATATATTTATTATTATGCAGGTGCGTAAAAATACAGCTCTAGAACTGCTACACAGCTGTATGAGCTGGGGACTTCACAGTCACCAGTAGAGGTAATTTTTTTCAAATAAAGGATATAAAAAAGTCCAACAATTATCTGTACAGCTATTTATAAAATATTGCAGGCTGATATGAGACTTTGTTATACTATATATGTTTATACTATAAACTGAGAACAAGGAACCTTGTATAATATACAATTTTCTTTCCAGATATTTTCATAAAAATATTGTAGGCTGATGTGAGACTTTTTTACGTAAAGATTTGTATACTATAAACTCATAACAAGGATTCTTGTACAACATACAACTACAACAATTTTATATACTTACGTGTCCATAAATTGTAAGTAAAAAAATTAAATATTATTCTAACTAGGTTATAACAAGGTAGGAGTACACCACATCATGTGTTGCGTAGCAGTCTTCGCCAAGTTTTCATACAAATTTTCAAGTCTATAGCTCATTTAGTCTCGAGGTTTCCTGTGAACAGATACTCAGACAGACATCAAATCATAAACCCTTTTAATTTTAAACATTGATATTTCTGTATGTTTCAGAAATAAACACAGCTCAGCAACTAAAAAAGGAAGCACTTCAAAAACACAAGAAGAGGAAAGGCTTGAGGAAGAGTAAACACCCAGCTGGACACTTCCATTGAGCTGCCACTAAACACACAGAGGTCATCTGAGGGCATGAGTGAGACTAGTACCAAGCAAGTTCAAAAGTATCAATCCAAGGGTGTGAAGAAGGCGAAAGTGAGGCAGAGAGAAATGTAAGTGATGTTTATAGTTATAAAAATACATTTAGTTAATCACACAACATGTTTGCCAAAAATATACTCCAGTCGATCCGTTCTTGTTTTCCTTCTATAACTAGTGTCCTACATGTGCATCTCTTGAATCTCAGTAAAATAGATTAACAACTAACTTGTATTTGCATGTATGGAACTCTATTAGTTACATCGTTCTCGGTTATGCATTAGGGGATTTGGTTGGAAAAAGTACCGTTGGAATTGTTTAAAAAATTATAAAATAGTTAGTGTCTTGTTATAACCTATATAAACAGCTGATACCTATCAAAAGGCAAAAATGTTTGCTGTTTCCGGCATATGCAAGCCAACCTTTAAAGTGGTCCACGCTCACTTATTGCATTGACGGATTTTGTTCAAACAAGTAACCGTTTGAATCATAATGAAGTTGTTCAAATAGTTGTTATCTAGTTATTTTTTTATGACACTACTGGTATTTTTTTGTTATTAAACTTAAAACTTGCAACAGTGCCGTTTTTGTTAATTTTAAAGAAAAATAACACAATTGTTTTTCTATTATTAATTTCAACCTTATGTTCCATATTTGGTTTCTTTAGTTTAACTAGTGTTTGTAATTTTGTAATAAAAAAAATACAAAATGAACGGCTAGCAACTAAACGAGACATTTCTCGACCCAATGTTTATATGACATTTTTTGTTTTTGTTTTGAATAATGAGTACTATCAGCCACAGAAGTTTGTGACACCTTCATCATAATAATAATATGGTAATATTAAGTTTTGAAGAAAGCTATAAATTCTTTTAAAAATAACAAGGGTCATTATAATACTTCTTGCTAACAAGGAAGATCTGGCTGTAATCAGTGATTAATAACATTGCAGTATTGGTAAAACATTATCTAACCCTCTAAGCATTGCTAATCGAAGGAGAAAATTTTAATTAAAAAAGTTTCTTGATTATATTAAACATACTTTACATGCATATTGTTTTAACGCAGATACATCTACATTAATTTTTAGTTACATTAATTCAGCAATAAATAATTGTTATAATCATAAACAAGTTAAAACATATTTCTTCCTACAATAAAAATACATAAATTCTTTTTGTTTTGAAAATAAATAAAAAATTGGAGTCGTAGATTGAATATTAAAAAAAACTATAAAATAAAGTACTTGTTATTTCACTATTCCTTATTACTATAATAATGAATTATACACAGATAAAGATTATATTGCTGAAGTGGAAAGGCAATTGAGTGACACAACCACTTATAAACATTAAAATTAAGATTTTAATGAAGAAATTTTGTTCAAAAATATTTAAATACATAAAAAATAATGCCTTTACAGTAAAAAAATAAGTGTTAATTCCATTAAGATACTAATAAATCAATCTCAACACCAACATTCTACATATTGCCAAAAGTCCACAAGAATATTTTACATTCACCAGGAAGACCGATTGTAGCTTCAATATCTTTTCCCAACTGAGAGAATTTATTTATTTTTTGATGAACCATTTTAAAAGAATTTGTGACCATCTTCCTTCTTATGTGAAAAAATAGTAACGATTTTTTTGTACCTAGAAACAAGTAGCTCAACCTCTTCCTGAAAATACAAGTACTAAATTAATAACAATCGACGTTCATTTAACACAAATATTGAAAACTAAACAAGGAGTTGATTCTTTTTAATATTATTTAAAACAAATCTCCCAAAAACACACTATTATCCTTAGATTTTCTTAATTTCATTTTAACTATGAATTGCTTTAGGTTTCAAAATAACTTTTATCTGCAGCAAAAAAGGGACATCCATGGGAGCAAAATGGCTCCTTCTTATACTAATCATGTGATGGGCAAGCCCATATTTTGGAAATGTTACATTGATGATGTTTTCATGGTATTGATAATATAGTAATGAACACTTACAACATTTTATCACAATCACTGAACACTTTCTGCAACCAAAATTCTGCTGTAAAGATATTGAAATTTTTGCTGTAAAGATTTGGATTTTTGGAGGTTAACAATTATTCTCAGAACAGACTTCTGGGATCTTAAACAGACTGTCTAAAGAATAAGGATTACCCCAACCGCTATAATGTAGCGTAGTAGACTTTCGCAGTATCCTCGGTAAACGTCTATGAGAACATCTACGAGGGGGTACCCAAAAGTTCCCGGTATATGTCTCCCGTAGGCGGAGGTTTGTCCTGAATTGACATGTCACCATTTTTGAACCGAGAAAACCATTCGTTCACAAAGCCAGGTACACAATCCCACATATAAAAAAATTATCATTGCTTTAAATTTTGAACTTGCTCATTCAGAAGCTTTTTTTTGGCTCTCGGTGAAGTTGGGCTCTTTCAGTACATGAACTGACACTTTGTTTCCGGATCATAAGTAAAAAATCATGTTTCATCAACATGTTGTTATTTCTAAAACAGTTTAGGCTCTGACTGGTGTTTACATAAGCAAGACTAGCTGTATACTTAAGAGAAAGGTTCAGACTAAATAGCTGTTGACGCATGCCTCCTTGATCCGCAGTAGCAATCAGTCTCTTTATTTAACAGCCACACCTCATATAAAAGACAGTGAAACTCTAAGACTGAAAAGAAACTTATTTCAATGCCTTAGAAAGTACTAGGTCACAGGAAGTAATCTGCATAAAATAGACACAGCCCTTATTAATCCTTTCCGGGCCAGGCGGCAATATATTGCCGCCATAGATCGCGTCTGAAAAGTGCCAGGCGGCAAAATAATTACCATCGGTAAAAACATATGCGAAAAAGCACCAGGTGGCAATATATAGTCTCCTTGCATATTCGTAGTTTTCTTAAATAAATACAACGTCAAATGATTAAAGTTTTATGTTTTTTTATTCCCTGGTACATTTGTAGATAATTAATATGAATATCATTTTTATTTTGGATGTCTATGCATTTTTATTTTGTTAATTGTCACGTGAAATTATCAGCTGACTCGATCTTTTGTTGTTAATTCTTAATGCTTTAGTGTAATCGTATTATTGTATGCTGGGATCCTTCTTCATTATTTTATTTAGTTGTTGTAAATATTATTAGTGTTAGTTGTTACGTGCTTAGCTATTGTGTGTAGTAGTTTCAATGACTGACAATTTGCGATCTCACGGGAGGTGAAATTGTAAATAGCACATTTGTAAATAGAAAAAGTGTAAATAAATTTCAAATAAAATTGTGTAAATATTTCTTGGTAAATAGTGTTTTTAACTGTATTTTAAACTGTTTATGGATCCTACAATCATCTGTTTACTGGTACATCCATAATGTGAATATTTATTTTAAGTTTCTTGCAATGTAAAGAGTCAGTTACTTATAAAATGTTGCAAAGCACAATTATGCGTATTTATACAAAATGTGTCATAAAAAATGTATTTATGAGAGAAATAACATAAAATTTTGTATAGTTGTTCCTTTCTAAGTTTACAATATAATAAAATAGCTTCCCACTGTAAAATTATTTTTCCTATTTTAGTTATTTGCAAAAAAAATAATACAAAAATCAAAAATTTTATTTAATGTATTAAAACATTATTTTTTAATTTTAAATTACTTAAAACTACAATCTATATATTTTTTTCTTGATAGTATATATCTATACGAGTAATTTGGTGTAACTTTAGGTCATTCTTTAATTTTTATGAAAAATTATAAAT
>NW_025780061.1:0-53216 GCF_021130785.1 Homalodisca vitripennis | reverse complement strand
AAAATAATGTAATTAAATAATATTAAATATATAAAAAAAATTCAAATGAAATCGGAATTGAAGAAATTTTTTTATTTAATTTATTGTTACGAAAATTATTTCTAGTTAGAAACTTTAGATTTAATACCGAATTGCTTTTACAAATAATTTTTTGTAAAAAGTTTCTTCAATTAAAGCGTCTCTTCTTTGAAATAAAATAAATTACATTAAAAATCACTTCTTGTTTCAAAATTCAAATCGGACCTAAATATTTAACTTTCTTAATAAAATTAAAAATGCAATACAGTTTTTAATTTAATTAAAAATAAACTGTACATTTATTTATTATAAACGAAGCTAAATAAATCAGAATTAAACAATTGCTGAAAGATCCTTTGTACCACGTGAGTACCATCCTGTTACTGTTGGAAACAGATTCAAAGTATTGACTCTTTCACACCCAAAAATATTGTCTAAAAACGTTTACATCTTTATGTAAAAAAATGTATTTGACAGTTGAATATTTAATACCTATTGCAAGCAAGTTTGAGCTACAATTAAAATTGAGAACTGTACTTTAAAAATACTTGCAACGACATGTGGTCTCCTGAAAACATGCGTTAAATTTTAAGTAAATTCCAAATCTTATTATTTCACCTTTGAATCAAAATAATACAAAAATCCCCGTAAAATAAAGTCAAAATTAGTCGACAACAAATTTCTCAAATAAAAAGTGTAATTCGAGTATAAAAGAGATACTTACGTACGCAAATACCGTGCAGACATTTTAAAATGGAAAACACAACTAACCGTAAAAAACTCAAAAAGACGCCAAGATGTGCGAGTCGGAGGTTTTATAACCAACCCCTTCCTCTAACCAGCTAACTATGACCGACGCCTTTTGATTGGCCTCCGGACTATCCAATCACAAATCCAGAGAGATGCATTGTAAACTCAAACAATTGTAATCCTTTTATCAGAATCGATTAACAGGAAAAACCTGCTATCTGCTGTACAATTCCTACATCCGTAGACCCTTTCTTAACAATTACATGATTATTTTTACCTATATTTTGATAAAAATATTTTTAATTATAAAGTAGCTTCGTATGTCTTTCTCAAATAAATATTCAATAAATAAATTTTAAATAGTCTATAGAGGGCGTATTAGTAAGTGCTGTAAAGATGACATACTAAACTTATATTTTTTATACGGACATATAAAATAGGAATATTCATGTATACAATATGTACAAGAATATGGAATTCCCAGGTATACTTTTTCGTTTGAATATTACAGTTACATAGTAAATATATCTTCTATAGAACTCCGGAATTTTCAATTTGTAAAACCAGCTCTACTACGAAAAATAAAATTGTTAAACGCCAAAAGCACACACTAATTTAAAAAACGACATAAAAATTAATCATAACAAATGACGCAAACAATATCATTTACCAACGATTTAAAAAACTTGCAATAAATTAAGACAAGTTTACTTCTCTTTAGTGATTACCAATTGTTGAAAGTTGCAGAGAATATAATTAAAATTCGTTACCGCAAACAATTCCAAAACCGTCCCACATAACACACTTTGGACAAAGTTGGTGTTGCGTGGGAGTTTGTCAAGTCATAAAAGTCTAAGTCAAACACTACACAGATCTCTTTGTTAATGTTAGCAGTGAAGATTTACAAGAACTTACGTCGGTTTACCTCACAAACTTTGTAAATCTTGCATTTTTACTGGACTGTTTCAGCTAAGGTCAACTATTTACACTGAATGAATTATATTTAATGATTAGATATTAAATCCCAAGTTTTTTGGATCAATTTTAAGAAAGATTTATTCAGCTGCAAGGGATGAGTTCGATTTTGTCACTTTGAAACAAAAGATTTTAAATAATTATCAATTGTTAGTTTACTGAAGTATTGCTGATTCCTTAGGTACACAGTTGTTACTGTTTTATCTCACATGAGTCCAAGATGATTATTATCCTAATGTTTAATTCCGGAATCACACAAGAATCGCTCTCTGTACTGTTACGGCGGACCCTTTGCGACCCGCACTCTTAGAAGGAATTCCCCAGATGATTGACTAATGTTTCCAAACATCCTCTGGCAGACTCCTTGGCTACGCCTTCGTTCCTAGAATCAAACGTACTTTCATTGGAGGCTGATATTAGTCATATTACGTTTAATTGTTTGAGTTAGGTAACTTAACATAACTTAACTCTGTGAAACCCTTTCTCGTGTTTTCTTTGTGTTCTTTTATCCTTACGGTTTAGTGGTCTTTTTTGTCTCGCCTATGTATTTCCCTATTGCAGCTACATTTTATACTGTAAACACAGTTTTTGGAATCCTGTGTGCCATTTTTTGGTTTTGTTTTTACGAGACTTTGTCTAAGAGTGTTGTGTGTTTTAAACGCGGTTCTAATGTTGTAATTTTCTACCTACTCTTCTTATTTTCTCCGATAATCCCGGCTCATAAGGGATTGACATAAACGCAAAATTTATCAAAATTCTGTTTTTCTGACTCAGGAATGATTCTTCTGGTTCGTTTGCACTTATTAATTACTAATTTGAGGGTATCCATTGCTTCTGAGATCCGATTTAATTTTTCTTAAATTCTTCTTTTAAGTCCATCTTTATCTGAGCACAAAGCTCTTTGCTTTGAAGATTGAATTAATCATCCGGACAAGCTGTTATGAGTAGCTATTCATAGATATAAGGAACTGAGGCTGAATTATTATTTACTCACAGGTTCAGATCAGCCCACCAATCGTTTATTGGCATCTTAAAATATGATATAAGGTTACAAAAAACATACTGCCAATATTCAGATTTCATTGGACATAAATATATACCGCAATATTTCATTGAATTCAATTTATTGAGGTCATCAGAATTTTCCAGTTATGTCCTCATAAACTCACAACAATTGAACTCATTCCTAAAAGGAACTTTGATCTGCTTACGAAAATGATCGGATAATTTTGGAAAGGTTGGGGGTAGAGGCCACCTCCTGTCGGAGATCCACGAGGGAGGATTTTGGGCAGTAGTCTCAGTCACATCTCCCCGGAAGAATAGGAAGCCAGCTCTAAACCAGCCTCACTAGTCAAAGGAGGAGGGCTGCGGCATGCCCCTATGTCTAGGCTAGCAACAGCCCTTAACACTTGGGGAGCCTCACTAGGCTCCAACGTTCATATCCGACATTGGTACAGACCTATAGATTTACCTTTGCACTCCAGAAACTCGACAGTTTTGGTTATTGTGTGGCGCTTCTGTACATCCCGAAAGGTTGCTCAGATTTAAGGAACACATCTGATTTTTTCTGTTCCCAGTGTAGGTTCATTTGGAAGGTATAAACCAGCCAGACGGGAGCACTATTGGGGAGTAAGTCTCCCGCGGTTTTAGGGAGAGAACCCTCTGTGCGGAGACGGGACTGGTATTCGTAGTACACGACATTGGAACCTTATTAATTTTCCTACATGTTAAGGAGGAAGTAATTCTCATATTTTGGATCCAGGTACATTTGGTAATTTGGTAGTACAAACCGTCTCCCTGATGAATTTAAAATGCTTAGAGGAAACTTGCAGGCTTAGATCAAACGAATATATACAAAGATTTGAATATAACATTAACTCTATATTAATGTAATACGTCAGTAACGTAGTGTTACTGATTTCTTGTTTCACTGAACGATGGCAAAATTTCCGAAAAAATCCTGTTTTTTTCACGTCAGTATATCCTTGTTTTCAAGATATCACATTGTATTTATTTTGATTGTAGTTATTCTTCAAAACCATTGTATTGAAAAGTGATAAAAATAATAAAGGCGTTTTACTGAGTAGAGAAAGTAGAAAGATGAAAGCAATGTAAAAATTGTTTTAATACATTCAGGAATACGTTATGATACTTTTTAAGAATAAGATATGATATATGGCATAAATTACTGCAGATAGTATCAGTCTACACCTAGTTTTCTCTTACTAAAGATTAAAATACATTTCACTGTAAATAATTCATTCACGTCCAGGTAATTTATGTTTTGTTTGCAACATTACCTTAATAATTGGACAAGGTTAAATAAATTTTCCCGAATATGATTAATAAAATAAGTTGGAAGAGTCCTGTCTTTGAAAAGTAATGCAAAGTTATGAAATTATATTTGTAAAGCCACTATTTCCAAGATCAAGTAGTAAAGATTAATTTACGACTAAGACTTGTGATTCAAATTCCTCATAATAAAAATCCACATTACCTCTTTCCAAAGCCCAGTACTTGAATCTGTACATCATTGTTAGTCTACAGTATTATAGTTCTGTCCATTAACGATATGGATTTAATTGCAAATATCTAATCAAACTGTAAACGATAATCCTCGAGGAAATATGAAACTTTGAACGGTGGCGAGATTTAATCTAAAGAATTTAGATTTTGACAACCAGAAAATGCCAGGTGCGGTTTTTGTATAACAAAGTAATGTCTCCTGTCAGTGTTTATCTCTCTGAAGTGGCTCGTGAAAGTCTGACAAGATCAAGAGAAAGGTGATTTCTGCTGTGTGTGTTCCCTGGGGTTTTAACTGAGAAAATTTGGATGATCTTAGCTCCACACGTTTCCTAAACATACCAACAAACAAACACATTTGCTAAGACTTTCAAATTAACTTAGTTTAAGTTATGAAGTTATCTGCTTGAGTAATCGCCAGTATGATATAAATGATTTAACTGCTACATCATCAACATATATTTCTATATTTGATAATATGATCACTTTCCAGCTTTTTGTCGTCCCACATTGTATGTCGTATGTTTCTGACTACTTAGAACGATTTAGTTAGGACTATTAAGTTCTTAATTTTCACAGTAACAGGTAGGACTTTTTGTTTCCTTTTTTCGGTACCTGAATGTTCCTAGTTTATGGATAAATGTGCAGAGATATGTTTAAATTTGGTAGACATAAGCCCCACAACTGTTTCCTGCAAAAAGTAGTGCCATTAAAATATGCCTCTGCTTCCTTTATCCAAGGTAGTTTCATGTTTTGCAGAACTAAGAAAATACTTTTTGGCTTTAGGTCTACTGGAAGGCGTCTTACTTAAAGTTTTATTTTATATTGCAACGTTCAACTTGTTAATTATAATTTTCATCACGCTTTTCCAAAAATGTTTATGAAAAACATTCATCATGAATATACATAGTTTCTTTTGGGTGTTTTACATTATTGGAGCGAAAAGCTTTTAAGTTATATGCAGAATAAACATTCTTCGTAATAGTTTTTTACCCCCTGAGTATAATTTTTATTTAAGGGTTGCAATATGAGCTCTTGCAAGATTCATATATTATGTAATTCATATAATCCTGCATATCCAATCACAATACCAGTAGCTCTTACAACCAACCACTGACTACTAACAAAAAAGGTTGACGGCAAATCAGGCAATGGGGTTGGTCCTTTGTTACTGACTCGTTTTCTACATAAAGGTTTATGAGAATATTGTAAGGTCGCATTAGTTTATCATAACTCTGTACACCGTCAAAAGTTTTTAGGATTTCTTTTTAATAAATTTTCTTTTATCTGGGATAAAAAACGGCCTAATTTCAACTGACGGTTTACTGAACGATTAATCCTTTAACAACAACGTTTTCTTGTGCGTTTTAGGTATGTTTTGTGCGTCTTTGACTAATATTTATTCTTAGATATAAGCTCAATCTGTGATCTAAAGGGTTTTTTAAGATAATTTGATGAGTTTGATTCATATATTTGACAGTATCAGATTTCAGACGCTGCACTAAGCGAAGATGAAATAGAACTAAAAATCAATATTCCTTCCCAAAGAACCAACCCTTCTCACAATGACTTTCTCACTTGTAAATTTATGTCTTAAAAATTTTTGGCCCACTGAATCTGAAGGCAGAATTTTAGTTCAAAAACATGTTCTTCGTCCGTATCAATGTAACGACGGCACATACCAGAAATCCTGTTGTATTTTCAAACTATTCATTGCAAAATACAAACTATAAAGAAATAATCATAATAACATTAGTTCTTAGGACAAGAGCATTCTTATAATCATTTACAGTATTAATGTCAAAGTGTTGTCTAATTCAGTTGCATCAGTTAATATTGAAAAGAATGTTTAAGGTAAAAAACCCCGAGAGAATTTCTTGCAAACTCTTCTCTGCCAAACATTACGAAGAGATCCGTGTAGTGTTTGACTTTTTCCTTTGATTAGTTGACAAACTTCCAAGCGATCATAACTTCGTCAACAAATTCTGAGAACTAAACAGGACTGAAAAACACAATGAATTAATTTAGTTTTTTGAAAATTTAGATATTGACGCAATTAATTAAATATGAAGATTTTAAAAACATAATTAGTTTAGTACTGTCTAACACTTTATTTATAAGCGTAAATCTAAACAGTTTACTACATATATGTTGTCTAGGGAATATATGTTGTGAGCATGTATATCCATCCAACAGCTGTGGGAGCAAGAAACAACATCAGGTAAGGGTGAATTTGGGAGAGAAAACAATCGGTGAGGAGGGGAGTCCGAATTCCTCTTCGGGGATACGTCAGTAATGTAGATTTAATTTTGTAACATGACTTGATTGATAAAAGATTATTAAAAAGAAGAGAAGCTCATGAGTCACTGACTCTCAATGCTCAGTGTAAACTTACGTTATCTCCGGTCACCAAGCAAAAATACCGCACAACGAAGTTCAAACAAAATTATTAGTCGTCACCAGGTGAATAAAGAATTCTTAGGCTTAATACTGGCTCTTGAGAATAGAATAGTGAGGGATGAAATACTCAATGCAAAAAAGTCTTAATCCTTTAGTGCGTTAAGTATTAAAAAACTAAAGCATTATTTAGTAAAAGATGATCTCTGGAAGAACATGTTTTCTATAAATATTTCAATACCCCAAATAGACTGAAAATCTTTTATACAATTATACTTACTCCTTTAATATTGCTAACAATGATGAAAAATTTTTACCATCCTCAGGGGAGTACGTTAAATATTTGATATTTGAAATAAAGTTCTTCAGAGTGATACGCAAAAAGTACAAGTTGTAGTATCAAGCAACAAAAGGACTGAATATAACTTTATTCATTTATTTTGCTAATAATGAGTAAATATTAATACTATTTAGGGTAAAATAAACTCATATCTGCATTGAGGTTGTGGCAAACTGTCAAAATAAATCTGGCATAAATGTAAGTTTTTTTGCCTTTTTTATGTATTTTTTAATTGTGAATTTAATGTTATATGTTACACTCAAACACCGAATTCGGACAATGTCCGAAATTTTTACTCACTCCGCGATGTGGACAACGTGAATTACCCACGTCGCGTAATTGAGCATTTTTTTTCGGACATTGGCCGAAGCGAAATACCCAGAACGCGGTTGTGGGTAAGCGAAAGTACTCAAGAGACGAAATAAACACGTTCATCGGAGATTGAGCAAAACCATAATACCCATAACCCGACGTGGGTAATCTAAATTTGCCCACGTCGGGGTTGTGGGTATTTGTAATTTGCGCAAAACGCCGAAATCCGTTTCCCACAGTCCAGACGTGCAGGTCGAGACATGCGCCCCCCCCCCCCACTATCGTCACTGTTTAGCAACAAATAGGCCTACTGTCCTATTTTCATTGACATTAGTGCACTGTCGTTATACACAAGCAGTTTTTCTTTGTTCTGTGCGTAAGTGGCGTGTGTTGACTTATTTTAAAGTGCTGTTGTGTTTTGTGATTTTGTTTGAAATGAAGGAATCCATTTCACAGTAAATTGGAAGATCTTGATGTCCAAGAAGAATGGTCTCACAAGTCGAAATTTTATTTATCGAGGAGCCACGCTATGAAGAAATTATCAGCGAAGTAAAGGAGGCAAAACAGAAAGAGGAAAAATGGTCAGTCCTTGATGTCTAAAGATTATCGCCGAATCAATCGGTTTGATGTCATAAACATTGGCGATAAAGAAATGTTGATTGAAAAAAACAACTGAAGAAATGACAGATATAAAATATTTCTGTCGCATTGATCAAATGTATGACACAATTCATTCAGCTCACTTACGAGTTGGTCATAAAAAAAAAAAGCTATGGAAGCCGAGCTAAAAAAGAAATTTTGTAACATTACCAGGGAGGTAATTAAAATATATTTGGATCTTTGCGAACCTTGCGCACTTAAGAAAAAGTCAAAAAGTAAAGGGCTGGTTGTTAAACCCATCATTATGACAGCATTAAATTCACGCTGCCAGGTAAGATATCATAGCATTTCTCTAAATAAGACAGTTTCTCCTTTGCTGACAAATACCTAAGCGTATTACGCACTGGCAGTTGTTATAATGAGGTATATGGTATAGTTGACATAACATTTATGTTGAGTCGATTTATGTATTTTTATTGTATTTTAGGTGGATCTAATTGATATGCAATCAGAGCCTGGCGGCGAATACAAGTTTATCCTTAATTATCAAGATCATCTCACCAAGTTTGTTGTTCTACGTCCCTTGAAAACTAAAACTGCTGATGAAGTATCCGACATCCTTTTGGATATATTTTGCTTATTTGGGGCTCCATACATACTTCACAGTGATAATGGACGGGAATTTTGTAACCGGGTAAGTGGTAAAAACAAATTACTGTAGTGAAAAGATTTCCACCCTAGAATTTAGTATTTTTTGTAATGGTAATGGTACGGTTTTCAGGTTATCGAGAACCTAGCCAGTAAAATGGAGTGCCATAAAACTAAGTACATGGAAAACCAAGACACTCGCAGAGTCAAGGGTCTGTCGAACGGGCCAATCAAGACGTTCGAGATAGTCTTGTGGCTTGGATGACTGATAACAACACCTCAGGATGGGCAAATGGTCTCAGGATCATTCAGAATACTAAGAACAACAGTTACCACAGTGGGATCAAGAGAACCCCTTATGAGGCAATGTTTGGTTCACCACAGAAAAATGGATTATTAGATTCCCCTTTGACAGCCGACGTCGTAAAAAAAAATAACTTACTGAGGAAGAACTAGAAGGAGAGTTCTCTAAGCTTGAAAAAAGTTTTAATGAAGAAGAAGACAACGAAGAAATAAATGCTGTGGATGAAGATGCTTCGGGAGATTTTGACAAGGACTGTAGAAAACAATGAACACGTAGAAAAAGAAACTATGTCCAGCGATAACTTAACACTCTGTTAATATAGATTGTGACAAAGCAATAGATTGTGACAAAGCAAACAGCTGTTTTGAATGTGGTCAGCACATACATTTATGAAGTTTTAAAATAACGAAGACCTAGGCTTACCTTTGTGCACTCTTTGCTCAAGAAAATCTGCCATAGACACAATACGAGAAAACTGTGTAAACTGCATTGAAAAGTCAGGCAGCCAAAATGTTAAAGCGTACTGAAAGAAAATTAACTCCAGTCTCAGTCGGCGATAACGTTTTGGTAAACATTCCTGATGTCGACCGGGGCCGACTAGCTCCAAGAAATGTAATGGCTGTTGTAATAAATAAGAACGATGATTCCTATACCCTTGGTACAAAGCATGGAGTTCTTGACAAACAGTTTTCCAGAAACCAGTTCCAGGTAGCTCCTAAATAAATTTATTAATAACATCGATGTACCTGATGAACAGCTCAATGTCCGTAAAGAAGCAATGAAGTCATCCGGGTCCAAACAAGGTTTCATCAGATGTGGATGCAAGAAGAAGTGTTCGGGCAGATCTTGCAAATGTGTAAAATCAAATTTAAAATGCAATTCTAAATGTCACGGTAGCACTTCTTGTGCTAACCAAGTAAAGTGAATACTTTCTGAAAAGAACTTTAATAAACATTGAAAGTGGTACATGTGTGAAAAATAACTTTTTTTTCTATTTTCAATAATAAGATACTTGTATTTTACTGTTTAGTTTTTGTTTTGATTGAAATAAATGGAATTTCAAGGAAAATTTGATTTTATTTTACTTGTTATAATGGAATTAGTGTAGGGTATGGTATGGTTGTGTTTGGAGGCTTTTCGGCGTTTGCGCAAATTACAAATACCCACAACCCGACGTGGGCAAATTAGATTACCCACGTCGGGTTATGGGTATTATGGTTTTGCTCAATCTCCGATGAACGTGTTTATTTCGTCTCTTGAGTACTTTCGCCAATGTCCGAAAAAAATGCTCAATCCGCGACGTGGGTAATTTCACGTTGTCCACATCGCGGAGTGAGTAAAAATTTCGGACATTGTCCGAATTCGGTGTTTGAGTGTAACATATATAACAATCGATGATACATTTAATTGTTATATCAAATTAACTAACTCATATCTCAAATTTGCTGGATTCGCTATGCGGAATTCACTTCTAAGTGAAGAGCTGCGGAAAACAAAGGTGACAATATTGAGACGTGGTTTATCATCTCTTCATCGCTCGTATCT
Source organism: Homalodisca vitripennis (assembly GCF_021130785.1). Taxonomy (NCBI): domain Eukaryota; kingdom Metazoa; phylum Arthropoda; class Insecta; order Hemiptera; family Cicadellidae; genus Homalodisca; species Homalodisca vitripennis. The sequence goes on along the minus strand of NW_025780061.1, from coordinate 42,804 downwards.
AGCACAGTTTGTTCATCTGCAGAGTTTTTGAGTATTGAAGAGATTTTAAGTACAAGTATAGCTTGATTTAGCCGTTAAATGTTCTATTTTTTTTATACAAATAAGATTATAATGATTATTGACACAACTGTAACACATTTCAGTTAGTTGGGAACGATATTTTCATTGTCTACATTTGACATTTAATTTTTTTAATAGCATGAGATATAATTTACAATAGTTGGCACTACTGCACTGCTTTAAAAATATTTTTTTTAAAATATTTATTGAATGCAGATGATTTGAAACCATGAAAGAATTTAAAATATTTTGCATCGTTATTTCTTACAAGAATAAAACACAATAGAACGTTTTGAGGTTTGAAATCTATAATTTTCTCATGTTTTAAATAATAGTGTGAGACAATGCCGCATATTTTACATCACTGTATTTTAAGAAGTTCTTATTTAAGAATTTTATTGAACACCGTAGACTAGCGCCTTACAGGGCTAATGGAAATCAATCAGAAAGGCATATTAGAAACATATCTACATTATTACGTAGTTTCTATCACAACTGTCATAGTAATTGGGATAATGACCTAGGCTATATACAATTAAGTTTAAACACCGCCCATAATGAAAGCACAGGTTTTACTGCCTTTGATTTAATGTTTAATCATTCCTGTAATAATGCTTTATCTAATTTATGGAAGCTAAATGATCTAATTGGTGAGAATTTGTCCAAGGAAACTGTTGTAAACAATTTAAAGAGAGCTGTGGTGAATGTAAAAAGGAGTATAGCACATAACAGTAATAGACAAAAGTACTCAGAGCAAAATGTAAAACATCCCTTTAAGTTGCATTCCTTAGTATGGATTAGAACCCACTATTTAAGCAATAAGGTAGAAAAGTTTTGTGCAAAATTAGCACCAAAATATGTAGGAATTTATAGAATTTTATATTTTGTATTGTAAATTTATTAAATTAATATATTTGCCCTGTAACTTGTATTGTACAACACACTGAAAATGTTTTGAATGTAAAAAAGGTTCATGTTGTAGATTTAAAATTAAATTAAGACCTGTTCTTTATTAAAAAAAAAAAAAATTGTAGCATCCCTAGCTTAAGGAACCACTTGCTGCCAAATTTAAAAGATAAAATAAAATCCAGGAAGTTAACTGTTTGGTGAATTCTTAACGAATGTGTCAATGGAAATAAAATATAGAAAAAGAATTTGTAAATAGACTTAGTATAAAGAAATGAGACAAAGTTGATCCTGACTGTTTGTAATGAGGGAATCAAATATGAAAAATTGTCTGTGTTTTGTATGTATGCCGAAATGTTGAATTTTGAATTTTGTAGATATATTTGAAGTGTTAAAATTCATGTAGATGTAAGATGTATAGGATGTTGTATGTAAATGTATATATTAAGAGTGATGCAGTATTAATAATAAATGTGAGACTTAGCTTCTCGTGAGGGGACGTTTCATTCCAAAGTATTCGATCCACATTGGTAACTTGTCCGCAAATCTCAGGGTTATTTAATGGCACAACACTATACACAAAACACTGGTATGAATGTAAAAAAGAAGTATGAATGTGGCGCCTATATAACAAAACACTACACTACACTTGTTTACGATTTAATCGCCTTAAATGCCCTTATTCTTGCAACGACCCGCAAATTCTAAAACGCTGCAAACGTGCACTGCATGAAAATAGTTTGCCTAAATTGATTTTTTATTTTTGGTCCCTAAGCGAGCAGTTATAGAACTGCATTGGCATGCGATCTAGCGGATTTCATAGGAAACTTTTGAAACCCCGCGCTATCGTATTGTTATGGTTGAATTTGAATTTATGTAATGAATAAAAGGTTGAATTAGGTTTGTTATTTAGAATATGTTTAAAGTAAAGCGACTAACTAGGTTGCGAAATCAAAACAGGGGGGATATTCTGTACCGTAAATTAGTTAATTAAATTTCATACAATGTAAATTTCGCAACCTAAAGAATCTTCTTCTATCCCTTTGTAGCAGCCCAACTACGTAACCGATCAGACCTCGCGCGCTTTGTCCGTAAGTAAAATTTATCTTTTCGTATTATTAAATTAGCCCTTTGATGCCAAACGTATAAAATGAATGTAACGTAAAGTAAAGATGTGAATAGTAAAGTAACTTACCCTTGAAGATCTTTTATTTGCTTGATGGAGATAGATAAAGGTGGTGGCGTCGTCCTTATGGCGACGAGCACGTTGTTATAAAATAGTAATTTGTATCATTAAATGGCTAATACCGTCGCGAACTTGGTTTAGGCGAGTTTACGTAGCTGATGTATCTCACGTGTTGTTTGAATAGATGGCTACCACTTCCCAACTCTACTCCTCTTCTAGAAATAACCGTTCTTAGACTACAGCTTCAATGTCTCGTGCCAAGACGCCGACACCCGGGTTGTGAGTCTACCTATTGCGAAGGGAAGTGAAATATTATTGTTTTGTAAAGTAAAACGTCTTACGCATAATTCAATAGAACATTGGATATTTTAGGCCCACCTAGAAGATATACTTTTTAGTTATTATATTCTAATTGGCAGCAACGTGGCATTACATAACTTTTTCCTTTAACTTCTAAAAGTGGTGCTTTTAAGTTTTCGTAATTAAACTGAACTTATAAGTAAACTTTGTATTTCTAGTATTTATTACTACGACCTCAGAAGTCACCACCCCCATTTGTTATCGTCATACGGTACACATAATTTTATTGCGCGACTCTGCTATTGATGTGCCTACTCTGCCATCAACTGGGTGAAAACTGAGTGAAAACGCCACAATGCCTGTCATTAAAATAGAATATTTGTCTAAAGATGAGTTGGTATTTGAACTGATATCTAGAGGTATTAAATTAAATAGTGACAGTACAGTAAATGAACTCAGAAAGTCCTTAAGACAGTGTTTGAGAAACAATATTTTACCTACTTCTAGTAGCCTATTAAAAATAGACCACAATCAGGAAGTAAAACTTCTCAGTGAAAAAGTGATATTATTAGAACATGGGTGCAGTGAATTGAACAGTGCTAGTTCACCTTTAGAAATCACCAAATTCCAAGAAAAGTGTAAACATTTAATAAACCGTTTATTTTTAGACAACCAGCTAGAACTAGGTTTCTGTACATAGTGAAACTTTATCAGCTTTAAAGCGTAGGCTAGTAAATGTTGAACAACAGTTAGCTAAAAAACTTGCTACCTACAGTGAACCTAGAACAGCTTAAAGTGTTTAGAAGCCAATTTAAATGAATCATTAGAACAAGATGAGGCTATGGAACAGGCAGTGAAAGAACAAATAGGCCCTATTTCTGTACAACCACCAACAATATCACAGCCTACTGCCAGTACCCCCCACTTTGCCTATAATGCCTATTTATAATGCAAACAATGATTGTAGTAGTCAACCTATGTCTGGTTTAAATATGTTTAATAAGTTAAACAACCCTGTAGAATGTTATTTACAAAATTTTACAGTAACAAATGGCTTAGTAGTACCTGAGCTAATAAACTTTTTGAAAACTTTTGTTAAAACTAAAATGTGAAACTAGCCTATCAGAAAATTAAATTTTAGCGTTGTTACCATGTTATGCAAAAGGTCCACTTTTAGGCCAAAATAATACAGTGCAAGTCTGTCATGCCAAATGTCAACTATCTACACAGGGAATTAATTAGTGCTTTTATCCCTGTAGGCCTAATTGAAAGACTGTGACTAGATTTAGTTTATAGGCCACAAAGGTTTGATGAGCCACTGTATGAAGATATACTTTTTAGTTATTATATTCTAATTGGCAGCAACGTGGCATTACATAACTTTTCCTTTACCATCTAAAAGTGGTGCTTTTAAGTTTTCGTAATTAAACTGAACTTATAAGTAAACTTTGTATTTCTAGTATTTATTACTACGACCTCAGAAGTCACCACCCCCATGTGTTATCGTCATACGGTACAGTATTATAGTCGAGTTAGGAAGTATGTAAACTGATAAATAGTTTCATATTAACATACTTTAATTAAAAAAGAGGATATCTTGACAATCGGTGTCTGATAACTCAAATTGATAACTGATTAATCTTTGGGAACCAATCCATGTTTATATGGAGATAAACCGATGTAACGAAGACATTATTGGAAGACCAGAGTGACGAGACGGGTAGTACACAACTGGACAGACAATTGAATGGATTGCCCTTTTATTGTTAGGATCATTTTAAACTTTTATTTATAACTGTGTTATTCTCGTTCAACAACATTTCTACATATACTGGCTCAGATTTTGTCTTCCATACATTCAACGGTTCATAAAAATATTGTGATAAAATTATAAGATCAAATTAAGGCCTGACACTATTGATCCAGTTTTAAATGTTATGATAGAATCCACTACAATTCATCTCAAAGTATAAAGTTAAATTTTCAAGTAGCCTCTTATAAAATCAAAAACAGATATTACTAAAGCCTAATCAAAGGAATGAATAACTTAAATGAAGTATTCTTCAACAAGGACATTTTTCCGATTTCCGCGCATCACGGTGCAGCGACTAATTAGCCTCTAGGTATGATTATTCTCGGATTCGCGTACAACACACTACTTATTCCAGCTTTGAGTAATACTGTTTGCTATTAAATGATGTCCAGGAAGTAAAAGGTTTCATTTCTTGTACAATAAAATGTTTGCTAGAAAACATATTACGACATGAATCTTATTTCTGTTAAGATTAAACAGAAATTCTTAAAATCTATAAATGTGCAGGATGCAGCTTTTACTGCCCCTTTTAAATACGTAGGGAGGCTAGGCTTTACTTATTTCAATTTCTCTTTCTCCTGGTTCTTATTTGTCTATATACATTTACAAGTAATTAAAGTACATATTTCATTCAGGCCTTAAAACTTTTAATAAATATGGTTAACCTAACTAAGCAAAAATGTATATATGGTGGTATTTATATTTGATAGAAAACATGAGAAAATTATAGATTTCAAACCTCAAAACGTTCTATTGTGTTTTATTCTTGTAAGAAATAACGATGCAAAATATTTTAAATTCTTTCATGGTTTCAAATCATCTGCATTCAATAAATATTTAAAAAAAATATTTTTTAAAAGCAGTGCAGTAGTGCCAACTATTGTAAATTATATCTCATGCTATTAAAAAAAATTAAATGTCAAATGTAGACAATGAAAATATCGTTCCCAACTAACTGAAATGTGTTACAGTTGTGTCAATAATCATTATAATCTTATTTGTATAAAAAAAATAGAACATTTAACGGCTAAATCAAGCTATACTTGTACTTAAAATCTCTTCAATACTCAAAAAACTCTGCAGATGAACAAACTGTGCTAGATACGAGCGATGAAGAGATGATAAACCACGTCTCAATATTGTCACCTTTGTTTTCCGCAGCTCTTCACTTAGAAGTGAATTCCGCATAGTGAATCCAGCAAATTTAAGATATGAGTTAGTTAATTTGATATAACAATTAAATGTATCATCGATTGTTATATACATTAAATTCACAATTAAAAAATACATAAAAAGGCAAAAAAACTTACATTTATGCCAGATTATTTTGACAGTTTGCCACAACCTCAATGCAGATATGAGTTTATTTACCCTAAATAGTATTAATATTTACTCATTATTAGCAAAATAAATGAATAAAGTTATATTCAGTCCTTTTGTTGCTTGATACTACAACTTGTACTTTTTGCGTATCACTCTGAAGAACTTTATTTCAAATATCAAATATTAACGTACTCCCCTGAGGATGGTAAAAATTTTTCATCATTGTTAGCAATATAAAGGAGTAAGTATAATTGTATAAAAGATTTTCAGTCTATTTGGGGTATTGAAATATTTATAGAAACATGTTCTCCAGAGATCATCTTTTACTAAATAATGCTTTAGTTTTTAATACTTAACGCACTAAAGGATTAAGACTTTTTTGCATTGAGTATTTCATCCCTCACTATTCTATTCTCAAGAGCCAGTATTAAGCCTAAGAATTCTTTATTCACCTGGTGACGACTAATAATTTTGTTGAACTTCGTTGCGGTATTTTTGCTTGGTGACCGGAGATAACGTAAGTTTACACTGAGCATTGAGAGTCAGTGACTCATGAGCTTCTCTTCTTTTTAATAATCTTTTATCAATCAGTCATGTTACAAATTAAATCTACATTACTGACGTATCCCCGAAGAGGAATTCGGACTCCCCTCCTCACCGATTGTTTCTCTCCCAAATTCACCCTTACCTGATGTTGTTCTTGCTCCCACAGCTGTTGATGGATATACATGCTCACAACATATATTCCCTAGACAACATATATGTAGTAAACTGTTTAGATTTACGCTTATAAATAAAGTGTTAGACAGTACTAAACTAAATTATGTTTTAAAATCTTCATATTTAATTAATTGCGTCAATATCTAAATTTTCAAAAAACTAAATTAATTCATTGTGTTTTTCAGTCCTGTTTAGTTCTCAGAATTTGTTGACGAAGTTATGATCGCTTGGAAGTTTGTCAACTAATCAAAGGAAAAGTCAAACACTACACGGATCTCTTCGTAATGTTTGGCAGAGAAGAGTTTGCAAGAAATTCTCTCGGGGTTTTTACCTTAAACATTCTTTTCATATTACTGATGCAACTGAATTAGACAACACTTGACATTAATACTGTAATGATTATAAGAATGCTCTTGTCCTAAGAACTAATGTTATTATGATTATTTCTTTATAGTTTGTATTTTGCAATGAATAGTTTGAAAATACAACAGGATTTCTGGTATGTGCCGTCGTTACATGATACGGACGAAGAACATGTTTTTGAACTAAAATTCTGCCTTCAGATTCAGTGGCCAAAAATTTTAAGACATAAATTTACAAGTGAGAAAGTCATTGTGAGAAGGGTTGGTTCTTTGGGAAGGAATATTGATTTTTAGTTCTATTTCATCTTCGCTTAGTGCAGCGTCTGAAATCTGATACTGTCAAATATATGAATCAAACTCATCAAATTATCTTAAAAAAACCCCTTTAGATCACAGATTGAGCTTATATCTAAGAATAAATATTAGTCAAAGACGCACAAAACATACCTAAAACGCACAAGAAAACGTTGTTGTTAAAGGATTAATCGTTCAGTAAACCGTCAGTTGAAATTAGGCCGTTTTTATCCCAGATAAAAGAAAATTTATTAAAAAGAAATCCTAAAACTTTTGACGGTGTACAGAGTTATGATAAACTAATGCGACCTTACAATATTCTCATAAACCTTTATGTAGAACGAGTCAGTAACAAAGGACCAACCCCATTGCCTGATTTGCCGTCAACCTTTTTTGTTAGTAGTCAGTGGTTGGTTGTAAGAGCTACTGGTATTGTGATTGATATGCAGGATATATGAATTACATAATATATGAATCTTGCAAGAGCTCATATTGCAACCCTTAAATAAAAATTATACTCAGGGGTAAAAAACTATTACGAAGAATGTTTATTCTGCATATAACTTAAAAGCTTTCGCTCCAATAATGTAAAACACCCAAAAGAAACTATGTATATTCATGATGAATGTTTTTCATAAACATTTTTGGAAAAGCGTGATGAAAATTATAATTAACAAGTTGAACGTTGCAATATAAAATAAAACTTTAAGTAAGACGCCTTCCAGTAGACCTACTAAAGCCAAAAAGTATTTCTTAGTTCTGCAAAACATGAAACTACCTTGGATAAAGGAAGCAGAGGCATATTTTAATGGCACTACTTTTTGCAGGAAACAGTTGTGGGGCTTATGTCTACCAAATTTAAACATATCTCTGCACATTTATCCATAAACTAGGAACATTCAGGTACCGAAAAAAGGAAACAAAAGTCCTACCTGTTACTGTGAAAATTAAGAACTTAATAGTCCTAACTAAATCGTTCTAAGTAGTCAGAAACATACGACATACAATGTGGGACGACAAAAAGCTGGAAAGTGATCATATTATCAAATATAGAAATATATGTTGATGATGTAGCAGTTAAATCATTTATATCATACTGCGATTACTCAAGCAGATAACTTCATAACTTAAACTAAGTTAATTTGAAAGTCTTAGCAAATGTTTGTTTGTTGGTATGTTAGGAAACGTGTGGAGCTAAGATCATCCAAAATTTCTCAGTTAAAACCCCAGGGAACACACACAGCAGAAATCACCTTTCTCTTGATCTTGTCAGACTTTCACGAGCCACTTCAGAGAGATAAACACTGACAGGAGACATTACTTTGTAATACAAAACCGCACCTGGCATTTTCTGGTTGTCAAATCTAAATTCTTTAGATTAAATCTCGCCACCGTTCAAAGTTTCATATTTCCTCGAGGATTATCGTTTACAGTTTGATTAGATATTTGCAATAAATCCATATCGTTAATGGACAGAACTATAATACTGTAGACTAACAATGATGTACAGATTCAAGTACTGGGCTTTGGAAAGAGGTATGTGGATTTTATTATGAGAATTTGAATCACAAGTCTTAGTCGTAAATTAATCTTTACTACTTGATCTTGGAAATAGTGGCTTTACAAATATAATTTCATAACTTTGCATTACTTTTCAAAGACAGGACTCTTCCACTTATTTTATTAATCATATTCGGGAAAATTTATTTAACCTTGTCCAATTATTAAGGTAATGTTTGCAACAAAACATAAATTACCTGGACGTGAATGAATTATTTACAGTGAAATGTATTTTAATCTTTAGTAAGAGAAAACTAGGTGTAGACTGATACTATCTGCAGTAATTTATGCCATATATCATATCTTATTCTTAAAAAGTATCATAACGTATTCCTGAATGTATTAAACAATTTTTACATTGCTTTCATCTTTCTACTTTCTCTACTCAGTAAAACGCCTTTATTTTTTATCACTTTTCAATACAATGGTTTGAAGAATAACTACAATCAAAATAAATACAATGTGATATCTTGAAAACAAGGATATACTGACGTGAAAAAAACAGGATTTTTTCGGAAATTTGCCATCGTTCAGTGAAACAAGAAATCAGTAACACTACGTTACTGACGTATTACATTAATATAGAGTTAATGTTATATTCAAATCTTTGTATATATTCGTTTGATCTAAGCCTGCAAGTTTCCTCTAAGCATTTAAATTCATCAGGGAGACGGTTGTACTACCAAATTACCAAATGTACCTGGATCCAAAATATGAGAATTACTTCCTCCTTAACATGTAGGAAAATTAATAAGGTTCCAATGTCGTGTACTACGAATACCAGTCCCGTCTCCGCACAGAGGGTTCTCTCCCTAAAACCGCGGGAGACTTACTCCCCAATAGTGCTCCCGTCTGGCTGGTTTATACCTTCCAAATGAACCTACACTGGGAACAGAAAAATCAGATGTGTTCCTTAAATCTGAGCAACCTTTCGGATGTACAGAAGCGCCACACAATAACCAAAACTGTCGAGTTTCTGGAGTGCAAAGGTAAATCTATAGGTCTGTACCAATGTCGGATATGAACGTTGGAGCCTAGTGAGGCTCCCCAAGTGTTAAGGGCTGTTGCTAGCCTAGACATAGGGGCATGCCGCAGCCCTCCTCCTTTGACTAGTGAGGCTGGTTTAGAGCTGGCTTCCTATTCTTCCGGGGAGATGTGACTGAGACTACTGCCCAAAATCCTCCCTCGTGGATCTCGACAGGAGGTGGCCTCTACCCCCAACCTTTCCAAATTATCCGATCATTTCGTAAGCAGATCAAAGTTCCTTTTAGGAATGAGTTCAATTGTTGTGAGTTTATGAGGACATAACTGGAAAATTCTGATGACCTCAATAAATTGAATTCAATGAAATATTGCGGTATATATTTATGTCCAATGAAATCTGAATATTGGCAGTATGTTTTGTAACCTTATATCATATTTTAAGATGCCAATAAACGATTGGTGGGCTGATCTGAACCTGTGAGTAAATAATAATTCAGCCTCAGTTCTTATATCTATGAATAGCTACTCATAACAGCTTGTCCGGATGATTAATTCAATCTTCAAAGCAAAGAGCTTGTGCTCAGATAAAGATGGACTAAAAGAAGAATTTAAGAAAATTAAATCGGATCTCAGAAGCAATGGATACCCTCAATTAGTAATTAATAAGTGCAAACGAACCAGAAGAATCATTCCTGAGTCAGAAAAACAGAATTTTGATAAATTTGCGTTTATGTCAATCCCTTATGAGCCGGGATTATCGGAGAAAATAAGAAGAGTAGGTAGAAATTACAACATTAGAACCGCGTTTAAAACACACAACACTCTTAGACAAAGTCTCGTAAAAACAAAACCAAAAAATGGCACACAGGATTCCAAAAACTGTGTTTACAGTATAAAATGTAGCTGCAATAGGGAATACATAGGCGAGACAAAAAGACCACTAAACGTAAGGATAAAAGAACACAAAGAAAACACGAGAAAGGGTTTCACAGAGTTAAGTTATGTTAAGTTACCTAACTCAAACAATTAAACGTAATATGACTAATATCAGCCTCCAATGAAAGTACGTTGATTCTAGGAACGAAGGCGTAGCCAAGGAGTCTGCCAGAGGATGTTGGAAACATTAGTCAATCATCTGGGAATCCTTCTAAGAGTGCGGGTCGCAAAGGGTCCGCCGTAACAGTACAGAGCGATTCTTGTGTGATTCCGGAATTAACATTAGGATAATAATCATCTTGGACTCATGTGAGATAAAACAGTAACAACTGTGTACCTAAGGAATCAGCAATACTTCAGTAACTAACAATTGATAATTATTTAAAATCTTTTGTTTCAAAGTGACAAAATCGAACTCATCCCTTGCAGCTGAATAAATCTTTCTTAAAATTGATCCAAAAAACTTGGGATTTAATATCTAATCATTAAATATATTCATAAATTATTCGTACTTCTTTATAATTCAGCCTAAGTAATTATTTACATCTTTTGATTCTTCAAACATTTATCAAATTATACACAAGTTTTAATAGTGTCAAATTAAATACGAGTTTTATGTTTTGTTTTGTCTAAATGCTATGATTATTAACATTTAATCAGTAGAGAGAACACTATTAGAAATTTCTTTCATCTATTACACCTTAGATTGTGGATTTTCTTATAGAAGGAAAAGAAAAAAACAGCAATACATCAGATTAAATCAATATTAATACTGTCAATAAAATTTCAAAAATTATTTTGAAGAAGATAGTATTAAAAATGAATTTCAAATATTTTTTATTATAAGAAATGAGAGTATTTTTCCAAAACACTGTAAAACGAGGTTATTTAACTTTAATACGTATTTAGGTCAGTAAATAATGAATTTTATTTAATTAATCTAATTTAAGTCTTTCGTTTTTTTAATATTTCCATTTCCCCAAATATATCCTTTTTATTTTAATTTACTATGAATGGGGGTTTAGAGTTTTTTATTTTCGTTGTATGTTTAAACTCCATGGATTTTTAACCTGTAGAAAGAGATTCCGATCCTTAAAATGTAGTTTTTTGAAAAATAGCAGAAGCATACGTCCACAAACCTCCTATCATAGTTTATTTAACTACTCACATTAAAGATTTAAATCAATAGGCGGACCTGTATTAATATTTTTACAGTATATCGCGGAAATGGTTTCAAAGTCATAATTGAATAAATTATTCAGTGTAAATAGTTGACCTTAGCTGAACAGTCCTGATAAAAATGCAAGATTTACAAAGTTTGTGAGGTAAACCGACGGAAGTTCTTGTAAACTCTTCACTGCTAACATTAACAAAGAGATCCGTGTAGTGTTTGACTTGGACTTTTATGAGTTGACAAACTCCCAAGCAACACCAACTTTGTCCCAAAGTGTGTTATGTGGACGGTTTTGGCAATGTTTGCGGCACGAATTTTAATTATATTCTCGGCAACTTTCAACAACTAGTAATCACTAAAGAGAAGTAACCATGTCTTAATTTATTGCAAGTTTTAAATCGATGGTAAACTAATTTTGTTTGCATCATTTGTTATGATTAATGTTTATGTCGTTTTTTTAAATTAGTTCGTGCTTTTTGCGTTTAACAATTTTATTTTTCGTAGTTGAGCTGGTTTTACAATTTGCAAATTCCGGAGTTCTATAGAAGATATATTTACTATGTAACTGTAATATTCAAACGAAAAGTATACCTGGAACTCCATATTCTTCTACATATGAATACATGAATATTCCATATTTTATATGTCATATTTATAGCACTTACTAATAGGCCTCTATTGACTATTTAAAATGTGTTTATTGAATATTTATTTGAGAAAGACATACGAAGATACTTTATAATTAAAATAGTTTTATCAAAATATAGGTAAAATAAATCATGTAACTGTTAAGAAAGGGTCTACGGATGTAGGAATTGTACAATCAGACAGCAGGTTTTTCCTGTTAATCGATTCTGATAAAAGGATTACAATTGTTTGAGTTTACAATGCATCTCTCTGGATTTGTGATTGGATAGTCGGAGGCCAATCAAAGTCGTCGGTCATAGTTAGATGGTTAGAGGAAGGGGTTAGTATGAAAACCTCCAACTCGCACATCTTGGCGTCTTTTTGAGTTTTTTTACGGTTAATTGTTGAGTTTTTCCATTTGAAAATGTCTGCACGGTATTTTGCGTATCTCTTTTATAATTGAAATACACTTTTTTATTTGAAAAATTTGTTGCCAACTAATTTTGGCTTTCTTTTACAGTGAATTTTGTATTATTTTGATTCAAAGGGGAAATAATAATAATTCACTTAAAAGTTACCTCATGATTTCAGGAGAGTACATGTCGTTGCAAGTATTGTTAAAGTACAATTCTCAATTTTAATTGTAGCTCAAGCTTGCTTGCAATAGGTATTTATTATACAACTGTCAAATAGGTTTTTGTACATAAAAATGTAACGTTTTTAAAAATATTTTTGGGTGAAAATTTACATAGTCAAATTATAGTTTAAACTTTAAATCTGTTCCAACAGTAACAGGTTGGTACACACGTGGTACCAAGGATTTTTCAGCAATAGTTTAATTTTGATTTATTTAGCTTCGTTTATAATAAATAAATTTACAGTTTATTATAAATTAAATTAAAAACTTTATTGTATTTTAAATTTATAAGAAAATTAAATATATAGTTCGATTTTATAGTTCGATTTATATATATATATATATATATATATATATATATATATATATATATATATATATATATATATATATATATGTGTGTGTGTGTGTGTGTGTGTGTGTGGTGTGTGTGTTAAATATTTAATACATTTTAAAAACTGGTTTTAATTGTGCATTTAATTATGCTAAAATGTTTAAAAGTTCGAATTTCACGCCTCTTTTTCATCTCATGTATATTATTTCTTAAAAAGCAAACATGTAGTAAGTTTGTAAATACGAGTATATACCTGTACTTTATGACACTTCTTTCCAATTTTAACCTGAAAAATCAAACGATGAAGTTTGTTGATGAATTGATTTATGGACACCCTGTATATTGGAAATGTTCATCCAAAAGTAACACATATTTCATTACTACTAGACATTTTTTAAATATTTTTCTCTTTTGAGTTATTAATCTTTGAAACATTTTAAAACTCGTTTTAAAACGTTTTAATGATACTATAATGATACAAACGTTTAAATTTCACGCCTTTATTTTATTCAAAATATATTTTTCATAAAAAACACAAGCATAAAGTCGGTAAAAGCAAAAAGAAATAAAATAAAAAAGAACTGTACTTTATGACACATTTTACCTATTTTAACCTAACAAACCAAATGATGAAGTTTTTTCCAATGATTTATGGACATACTATATATTTTCACTATAATTAATGCTGGCTTACTGATGCTTTTAGACTTACAGCAGTTCTCATCATATATTAGTACATTTTAAATGAATGCGCTTGCTAAATGTTTCGTAGTCCGTTACAATACAGCAATTGTTGGAATATATTTATAAGATATTCTACTGTATAACAGTTGAGTTTGATTTTTGTCTATGAAAAGTACAGGTAAAAACACTTTTAAAACATGCGTTACAAATAGATTCAGACGTTTGAGTTAAAAGACGGTATCTGAAAGCACACAGAATTACAACGACGTGACGTAAAGTAAAAATAATAAATTTAACAATTCAAAACCGTCCGCTGTGCAGGATGACGGACACAAAGAATCTTCCTCTCTTGAAACATTTTCATCTTCTGTCGTGACCTGCTTCTTTGTAAAGCACACTTTTTAAGGATTCGAGCATTCTTAGAAAGGTTTGTTCCTTTCACATCCTTATCAAAACAATTTTTGATGTATATCGGAATTTCATGTATGAAAATTATGAATCTTATAATACGTTATTGTTTATTGAATATAAAACATACCAAAAAACTCGAAGTGCAGAATTAGCTAAAGAAAATTCTTTACTTTTAAACATTTAAAACTCAAAAATATGTTTCATTAGTTTAAAATACAATAAACAATAAACTTTTATAAACTGTTTGAGTTAACACCAGCTACTCAGCCTGTTGGTAAAAAAATAATGCTCTTTTATTGAGGAACAATGTGGTGAAACAATTATATATGCCCACAAATAATTAAAAATGTAGTTATCCATAGTGGAAATTTTACTGGAGCTTGAGCAATTCAATTATGAAAGTTTTACATCAAAGACAATAACATATTGAAACGCTTCTCCACTAGACTTTTTGAATAGACCTGAAAATCTGTTAATAGAGATTTTTTATTTTGTTAGGCTTTGATATGCTACTTTTATTAGTCTGTTTCTAGCACTACAAGATAAAAAACTAAATTGGATGAGGATTTTATGTTCGGTCTCTTGGCAAGCAGCAGTCGTGGGCGACATAGACTACGATGTTCACCTGTAACATGTCGGTTATGCCGTGAACATCTTGGATCTGAAATAATTCTATTAGAGATTCAACAAAAAGATCTTGCTCTGTAAACTGTTTAAAACTATTTGTAACGGTCAATTAGAAGATATTTTGGGAACATTATAAATTACTTATAATGTAAACTCATATTAGTAAATAAAGCAATAAATATTAAAATTTGACAAATATATTGAATTTAAAAGCACGCAAAATAGATAAAAAGGATTAAATTTTCATACATGACCACATCTCAGGTCTTGAGGGCCTTAAGTAGCCAGATTGTACAATTAATAAGTCCGGCAAATTGAACAAACCCGTTTTTTCATAATAATAAACAATTAACATAGTGCAGAGTTTACTTATTTGTTGGCATATATGGACTTTTAATTATTGGGTAACAGCTAGTGTATATATATATCTCTCATTCATCAGTTGCTGTACAGATATGCATGCATTCTGCCATCTGGAATCACTCATTTATGTACATTTGCTGAGTTATTTTTTCAAAATACATCCTTTGCAAAGTCGTCTAAATTAAGTTTGAATATCCTTAGAAAATTTAATACATAATATTACATCGTTCCTTTACTGTTAAAGAATTGATTGAAAATTGTATACTTACTAAAAATATATTGCCATACTGTTTGTCATCAACCACGACTCTTCCTTAGTTCACAATTCACTGGTCACTGCGATTTTCCTTTTACTCCATCTGGAAGCTTCCTTCGGGCATTAACACCCAGGTCGAGCTTCATTGTTATTTACCGCTAAAAGTTCTTAAATAGATCTGGCACTCTTCAAGATGCCATTATAACAACTGGAACATGTTTGGGTAAATTTTTACGGTGGAGTGATCCGCATCAACAGAGAAGACGGAAACACTTTGAAATTATTATTTTCCTTCGGCCTATTACGACGCATGATAAGTTACCGTGACTCAGCCTATAACGTTTATTGATTAATTTTGTATTACTTGTTTTAATTTTAAGTATTAGTTTTATGAGTATATAACCGGTAATATTTTATTCCACGAAACAAACAACTGGCATCGCAGAGTTTATTTACTCCACTGCGCCACAATCTGCTGACCGGAGACAAGCTGGCCAATCAGGGACCACCAAGTAATCGCCAGTGGAGCTGTTTTGCCGTCTGTTGGGCGATGACGTCATAGCGACAACTGCTAACTACAAGGGACCAGTTTAATGTTTGACGATGGTATTGTGCCGCCATTCATGTTCAAACAAGGTGATGTGCAATCTTGTCGTAACAATACATACGTTGAACGTTTGAAAACAAGACAGCTAAAGAGATAGTTTATTATGTTGTTTTTGTATTCGTGGTTTTTTTCAAACTATTTTTCGTCTATTTTGTTATTAATCTATCTTTTCCACTGTTAAACGTGGCATTGCATTACTTGTACCGTTCTTATAAACCGTGGTTCAGTAAAAAAAACAGTAGAGAGACATAATAAGAGTCAACTTAGTAAACAGTAAATACTAAATATTCAATATTAATCTTCTTAAATTTAAATAAATACTCTCCAACTAAATTTCCAAATCTTAAATTAAAAAGACGATTTATTTAGAATCAGATAATTGTTCCTGAGCCTTCTAATATTATTTTTAATATCTAATAATATTATAAAATACTAAAAACAAATATATCTGTACTTTCCTAAAATAGGAAATCAAAGGTGATAAAACAGACTCAAAATTAGAGACTAGACCTCTGTTCACATATATTTAGCAACTGAAACTTATCTCGACATGAAATTACTAAGGGGGACGTACGAACAGGCCTGTAAAGTTGGCTTTTACAAACATGAAGGGCTATTTGTTACCTGCATACGCGATTCAACACTACTAAAATCATTTCGAAAATTGCTACAACTTAAAAACAATGTATCATTTATAAATTAACCGTGGAAGTCATTTTGCTCATTACAGAAATCAGAATTTTTATTTCTTTAAATCACACATCAAAATGTACACGTGCTTTCGTACGGGTTTAAAACAATAGCTTTTTACTTATTTTGTTATGTGCCAACTGTGTATTGAATCCTATGTTAAATGAGCCAGTCATTATTATTTTTAAAATCATCTTCCCTCTATAATTTCCCCAAAATGTTGTCTGACCCTCAAGTTGAAGTTGCACTAGTTTGTCAGGAGAGTTTATTTGAGAGCATGCCACATACGTGGGATACCACGGGCTCTAACCCGCTTTGCTATTTCAACGATTGATTTTAATTCACCGCCATATAAAAATAGAGTTGAACTGGGAACTGCAGTTTTGAAATTGAAATTCACAACCTAAGCATATGGAGAAGACTATTTTACGTGTTCCACGAGTTAATGCAGTATTCTCTATTATATTTGGCGAATGGTTTTTTAACTAGCAGTCTTCCGCTATTCCGCATGTGTTATAGAAGTGTGATGTTCTGTAGCAATATTGTAATAGATCTAGTTTTCAAAGAGAAGGCGAAACTCCTAGCGGGGTAACATATAATAGAAACGTAACAAGATAGTGAATGGTGTCTTCTGGTTCTAATACTGAATCGATAGATTAATACCTATCGAAGTCTTGCGGATCATAACACGTTGAAACATTGTGTTTACAATTATATTCTTTAATTATTTCGGCATATGTCATTCAGTATATATTAAACTGTCAAATTAGCAGTCGTCTGCACAGGGCAGTGCAAAAGCTGAGCTTATATAATTACCGACCAGTTATGATCAAGAAGGCTTCATTATCCAAGGTTTACCAACACTTAGATGACTTCATGCTATCTTCTTTGTTGCAGTTATTTTCGTTCTTCATTATATCTAAAGTTTTTTATCTTAACATTAAGTAACAGTAGGACATTTTTGCAAGGACTATATTGCATGTTTACTTTTTAAACTATTCAAAGTGCTATCGGCAATTTTCTCATATCTGGACCTTCCGTGTGTCCAATGTTTTCACTCAATCGTGAGGATATTAAACGTTTTCTTTCCTCAATATACACTGAGCCACAGCTACACTGGATTATGTAGAATCCCGACACACTGAGTGGAATCTTGTCCTTCACTCGTCTCAAACATATCTTGAAATATTGAGCTGGCTTCAATACAGCTTTGAGAATGTATTTTTTTTTAATGTCCTTCCTATTTTATTAGTTGTTTCTTGAATGATTGATGGGTTATTTCAGGGCGTTCTTCGATTTGACATTGACCTAATGGGGGAGGTAATTTTGAAAGTCACAAAAACCACTGAAAATTATGTTATTACTATTCCACTTTACGGAGTTTGAAAATATTACAGAATTTAAAATTAAAAAGGAAGAGTTTACTTATTTCCACCATGAATACATTGCATTTTTTACATGAGTGTGAAAAAGTTGAAAGACATATGTAATAGGAAGTGTTTTAAGAGAATATAGTTTTGTAACATAGAGTTTTGTAATCATTGTTTAACATGTTTAATGCCCTCAATTAATAATTCGCATTGGCAAATATTTATAAAAGAAATGCTGTTCCTTTGTTTCAATTGTAAGAATGAAAAAGGAGAAATTGAGTTTAGTAATACCCAAATAAGAATATTCAGTAAGAAAAGTTTTAAGGAGGTCCTCGCATTTTCTTATCAGAACAACATCCCATTAGAGAAAATATTTCCACTTACCCTAGTTAGATTTGGATTGATTAGTTCAACTCCAATCAAATCGTTGTTGGGACGTGTCTTAACTCGCTCTGTACTTCTCATCGTTAGAAAATATTTATAATAAAGTTGTGTTTTCTATACAATGAAAACATATTTACGAATTTTAAAAATTTATTTGTATTTCGTTAGTATACATTTTTAAAGTACGATTCTTTTTCATTAATTATGATTGGTAATTAAGATAGTTCTCCACAGTATGGATAATAAGTTTCACTCTTTTAACCATGTTAACAATTGTAGACTTATTGCGAACCATGAAATATTTTTGAGTTGAAGTATCTCGATGTATTCGAAATTTCAGGACAGTTTTCCGAGACATATTGTAGCTTGAAATGGGAGTATTGTACCGTAAATTAGTTAATTAAATTTCATACAATGTAAATTTCGCAACATAATCAGCCAGTATAATATAATATTATTTTACATCCAATGTTCCGGAACTAAATTATTGGGCGGAGTAACTACCTAATTGGCACGCGTATGAATTTTTTCTTCTAACCCTTTGTAGCAGCCCAACTACGTAACCGATCAGACCTCGCGCGCTTTGTCCGTAAGTAAAATTTATCTTTTCGTATTATTAAATTAGCCCTTTGATGCCAAACGTATAAAATGAATATAACGTAAAGTAAAGATGTGAATAGTAAAGTAACTTACCCTTGAAGATCTTTTATTTGCTTGATGGAGATAGATAAAGGTGGTGGCGTCGTCCTTATGGCGACGAGCACGTTGTTATAAATAGTAATTTGTATCATTAAATGGCTAATACCGTCGCGAATTTGTTTTAGGCGAGTTTACGTAGCTGATGTATCTCACGTGTTGTTTGAATAGATGGCTACCACTTCCCAACTCTACTCCTCTTCTAGAAATAACCGTTCTTAGACTACAGCTTCAATGTCTCGTGCCAAGACGCCGACACCCGGGTTGTGAGTCTACCTATTGCGAAGGGAAGTGAAATATTATTGTTTTGTAAAGTAAAACGTCTTACGCATAATTCAATAGAACATTGGATATTTTAGGCCCACCTAGAAGATATACTTTTTAGTTATTATATTCTAATTGGCAGCAACGTGGCATTACATAACTTTTCCTTTAACTTCTAAAAGTGGTGCTTTTAAGTTTTCGTAATTAAACTGAACTTATAAGTAAACTTTGTATTTCTAGTATTTATTACTACGACCTCAGAAGTCACCACCCCCATTTGTTATCGTCATACGGTACACATAATTTTATTGCGCGACTCTGCTATTGATGTGCCTACTCTGCCATCAACTGGGTGAAACTGAGTGAAAACACCACAATGCCTGCCATTAAAATAGAATATTTGTCTAAAGATGAGTTGGTATTTGAACTGATATCTAGAGGTATTAAATTAAATAGTGACAGTACAGTAAATGAACTCAGAAAGTCCTTAAGACAGTGTTTTGAGAAACAATATTTTACCTACTCCTAGTAGCCTATTACAAATAGACCACAATCAGGAAGTAAAACTTCTTAGTGAAAAAGTGATATTATTAGAACATGGGTGCAGTGAATTGAACAGTGCTAGTTCACCTTTAGAAATCACCAAATTCCAAGAAAAGTGTAAACATTTAATAAACCGTTTATTTTTAGACAACCAGCTAGAACTAGGTTCTGTACATAGTGAAACTTTATCAGCTTTAAAGCGTAGGCTAGTAAATGTTGAACAACAGTTAGCTAAAAACTTGCTACCTACAGTGAACCTAGAACAGCTTAAAGTGTTAGAAGCCAATTTAAATGAATCATTAGAACAAGATGAGGCTATGGAACAGGCAGTGAAAGAACAAATAGGCCCTATTTCTGTACAACCACCAACAATATCACAGCCTATAAGCAGTTTGTTTTTTACATTTTTACCCACTATAGCTTCAATTAAAGGCATATTGTTACACTGTCTAACATTTAGTCTTAAATTAGGTTTTCTATAGTTTAATTTACTCCAATTTTTAATTACCTTACCATAGACTCTCATAAAATAGTGTTTTTTCTTTTCTTACTGTATTACTATTTATAAAATTATTATTCTTAAACTTATGAAACCGGGGAGGGATATTTTTAGGTATTGTGTGTAATACCACTCCCCTATCGACTAGTTTTTTGGATTCCTAAAACAATTTTTTGCTAAGTGACCAGGCCTATTACAATTGAAACATAACTTTGGGTTTTTGACAGTAGGCCTTCTTTTTCTAAGTTCAACATGTGGTGGATACATGTTGTTAACATATGTGTTACTTAAATTGTCCCTTAAGTTATCATTAAAGGTTATATTGTTACTAGCCATACACACATTTTCCAAATCTGTAAAATAAATGGGATTGTTTTCAAAAAATTAACTTATTTCTATCTGTAGGCTTAATACCTCTTTTTATACAAGTTACCAAGTCGTGTTCACTTATGTTACACAATAAAACTTGACTGAGCTCTTTGATGTCATAGATGTATTCATACAGTGGCTCATCAAACCTTTGTGGCCTATAAACTAAATCTAGTCACAGTCTTTCAATTAGGCCTACAGGGATAAAAGCACTAATTAATTCCCTGTGTAGATAGTTGACATTTGGCATGACAGACTTGCACTGTATTATTTTGGCTAAAAGTGGACCTTTTGCATAACATGGTAACAACGCTAAAATTTAATTTTCTGATAGGCTAGTTTCACATTTTAGTTTTAACAAAGTTTTCAAAAAGTTTATTAGCTCAGGTACTACTAAGCCATTTGTTACTGTAAAATTTTGTAAATAACATTCTACAGGGTTGTTTAACTTATTAAACATATTTAAACCAGACATAGGTTGACTACTACAATCATTGTTTGCATTATAAATAGGCATTATAGGCAAAGTGGGGGTACTGGCAGTAGGCTGTGATATTGTTGGTGGTTGTACAGAAATAGGGCCTATTTGTTCTTTCACTGCCTGTTCCATAGCCTCATCTTGTTCTAATGATTCATTTAAATTGGCTTCTAACACTTTACGCTGTTCTAGGTTCACTGTAGGTAGCAAGTTTTTAGCTAACTGTTGTTCAACATTTACTAGCCTACGCTTTAAAGCTGATAAAGTTTCACTATGTACAGAACCTAGTTCTAGCTGGTTGTCTAAAAATAAACGGTTTATTAAATGTTTACACTTTTCTTGGAATTTGGTGATTTCTAAAGGTGAACTAGCACTGTTCAATTCACTGCACCCATGTTCTAATAATATCACTTTTTCACTAAGAAGTTTTACTTCCTGATTGTGGTCTATTTGTAATAGGCTACTAGGAGTAGGTAAAATATTGTTTCTCAAACACTGTCTTAAGGACTTTCTGAGTTCATTTACTGTACTGTCACTATTTAATTTAATACCTCTAGATATCAGTTCAAATACCAACTCATCTTTAGACAAATATTCTATTTTAATGGCAGGCATTGTGGTGTTTTCACTCAGTTTCACCCAGTTGATGGCAGAGTAGGCACATCAATAGCAGAGTCGCGCAATAAAATTATGTGTACCGTATGACGATAACAAATGGGGGTGGTGACTTCTGAGGTCGTAGTAATAAATACTAGAAATACAAAGTTTACTTATAAGTTCAGTTTAATTACGAAAACTTAAAAGCACCACTTTTAGAAGTTAAAGGAAAAGTTATGTAATGCCACGTTGCTGCCAATTAGAATATAATAACTAAAAAGTATATCTTCTAGGTGGGCCTAAAATATCCAATGTTCTATTGAATTATGCGTAAGACGTTTTACTTTACAAAACAATAATATTTCACTTCCCTTCGCAATAGGTAGACTCACAACCCGGGTGTCGGCGTCTTGGCACGAGACATTGAAGCTGTAGTCTAAGAACGGTTATTTCTAGAAGAGGAGTAGAGTTGGGAAGTGGTAGCCATCTATTCAAACAACACGTGAGATACATCAGCTACGTAAACTCGCCTAAAACAAATTCGCGACGGTATTAGCCATTTAATGATACAAATTACTATTTATAACAACGTGCTCGTCGCCATAAGGACGACGCCACCACCTTTATCTATCTCCATCAAGCAAATAAAAGATCTTCAAGGGTAAGTTACTTTACTATTCACATCTTTACTTTACGTTATATTCATTTTATACGTTTTGGCATCAAAGGGCTAATTTAATAATACGAAAAGATAAATTTTACTTACGGACAAAGCGCGCGAGGTCTGATCGGTTACGTAGTTGGGCTGCTACAAAGGGTTAGAAGAAAAAATTCATACGCGTGCCAATTAGGTAGTTACTCCGCCCAATAATTTAGTTCCGGAACATTGGATGTAAAATAATATTATATTATACTGGCTGATTAGGTTGCGAAATTTACATTGTATGAAATTTAATTAACTAATTTACGGTACAATACTCCCATTTCAAGCTACAATATGTCTTGGAAACTGTCCTGAAATTTCGAATACATCGAGATACTTCAACTCAAAAATATTTCATGGTTCGCAATGAGTCTACAATTGTTAACATGGTTAAAAGAGTGAAACTTATTATCCATACTGTGGAGAACTATCTTAATTACCAATCATAATTAATGAAAAAGAATCGTACTTAAAAATGTATACTAACGAAATACAAATAAATTTTTAAAATTCGTAAATATGTTTTCATTGTATAGAAAACACAACTTTATTATAAATATTTTCTAACGATGAGAAGTACAGAGCGAGTTAAGACACGTCCCCAACAACGATTTGATTGGAGTTGAACTAATCAATCCAAATCTAACTAGGGTAAGTGGAAATATTTTCTCTAATGGGATGTTGTTCTGATAAGAAAATGCGAGGACCTCCTTAAAACTTTTCTTACTGAATATTCTTATTTGGGTATTACTAAACTCAATTTCTCCTTTTTCATTCTTACAATTAAAACAAAGGAACAGCATTTCTTTTATAAATATTTGCCAATGCGAATTATTAATTGAGGGCATTAAACATGTTAAACAATGATTACAAAACTCTATGTTACAAAACTATATTCTCTTAAAACACTTCCTATTACATATGTCTTTCAACTTTTTCACACTCATGTAAAAAATGCAATGTATTCATGGTGGAAATAAGTAACTCTTCCTTTTTAATTTTAAATTCTGTAATATTTTCAAACTCCGTAAAGTGGAATAGTAATAACATAATTTTCAGTGGTTTTTGTGACTTTCAAAGTTACCTCCCCCATTAGGTCAATGTCAAATCGAAGAACGCCCTGAAATAACCCATCAATCATTCAAGAAACAACTAATAAAATAGGAAGGACATTAAAAAAAAATACATTCTCAAAGCTGTATTGAAGCCAGCTCAATATTTCAAGATATGTTTGAGACGAGTGAAGGACAAGATTCCACTCAGTGTGTCGGGATTCTACATAATCCAGTGTAGCTGTGGCTCAGTGTATATTGAGGAAAGAAAACGTTTAATATCCTCACGATTGAGTGAAAACATTGGACACACGGAAGGTCCAGATATGAGAAAATTGCCGATAGCACTTTGAATAGTTTAAAAAGTAAACATGCAATATAGTCCTTGCAAAAATGTCCTACTGTTACTTAATGTTAAGATAAAAAACTTTAGATATAATGAAGAACGAAAATAACTGCAACAAAGAAGATAGCATGAAGTCATCTAAGTGTTGGTAAACCTTGGATAATGAAGCCTTCTTGATCATAACTGGTCGGTAATTATATAAGCTCAGCTTTTGCACTGCCCTGTGCAGACGACTGCTAATTTGACAGTTTAATATATACTGAATGACATATGCCGAAATAATTAAAGAATATAATTGTAAACACAATGTTTCAACGTGTTATGATCCGCAAGACTTCGATAGGTATTAATCTATCGATTCAGTATTAGAACCAGAAGACACCATTCACTATCTTGTTACGTTTCTATTATATGTTACCCCGCTAGGAGTTTCGCCTTCTCTTTGAAAACTAGATCTATTACAATATTGCTACAGAACATCGCCCCTTCTATAACACATGCGGAATAGCGGAAGACTGCTAGTTAAAAACCATTCGCCAAATATAATAGAGAATACTGCATTAACTCGTGGAACACGTAAAATAGTCTTCTCCATATGCTTAGGTTGTGAATTTCAATTTCAAAACTGCAGTTCCCAGTTCAACTCTATTTTTATATGGCGGTGAATTAAAATCAATCGTTGAAATAGCAAAGCGGGTTAGAGCCCGTGGTATCCCACGTATGTGGCATGCTCTCAAATAAACTCTCCTGACAAACTAGTGCAACTTCAACTTGAGGGTCAGACAACATTTTGGGGAAATTATAGAGGGAAGATGATTTTAAAAATAATAATGACTGGCTCATTTAACATAGGATTCAATACACAGTTTGGCACATAACAAAATAAGTAAAAAGCTATTGTTTTAAACCCGTACGAAAGCACGTGTACATTTTGATGTGTGATTTAAAGAAATAAAAATTCTGATTTCTGTAATGAGCAAAATGACTTCCACGGTTAATTTATAAATGATACATTGTTTTTAAGTTGTAGCAATTTTCGAAATGATTTTAGTAGTGTTGAATCGCGTATGCAGGTAACAAATAGCCCTTCATGTTTGTAAAAGCCAACTTTACAGGCCTGTTCGTACGTCCCCCTTAGTAATTTCATGTCGAGATAAGTTCAGTTGCTAAATATATGTGAACAGAGGTCTAGTCTCTAATTTTGAGTCTGTTTTATCACCTTTGATTTCCTATTTTAGGAAAGTACAGATATATTTGTTTTTAGTATTTTATAATATTATTAGATATTAAAAATAATATTAGAAGGCTCAGGAACAATTATCTGATTCTAAATAAATCGTCTTTTTAATTTAAGATTTGGAAATTTAGTTGGAGAGTATTTATTTAAATTTACGAAGATTAATATTGAATATTTAGTATTTACTGTTTACTAAGTTGACTCTTATTATGTCTCTCTACTGTTTTTTTACTGAACCACGGTTTATAAGAACGGTACAAGTAATGCAATGCCACGTTTAACAGTGGAAAAGATAGATTAATAACAAAATAGACGAAAAATAGTTTGAAAAAAACCACGAATACAAAAACAACATAATAAACTATCTCTTTAGCTGTCTTGTTTCAAACGTTCAACGTATGTATTGTTACGACAAGATTGCACATCACCTTGTTTGAACATGAATGGCGGCACAATACCATCGTCAAACATTAAACTGGTCCCTTGTAGTTAGCAGTTGTCGCTATGACGTCATCGCCCAACAGACGGCAAACAGCTCCACTGGCGATTACTTGGTGGTCCCTGATTGGCCAGCTTGTCTCCGGTCAGCAGATTGTGGCAGTGGAGTAAATAAACTCTGCGATGCCAGTTGTTTGTTTCGTGGAATAAAATATTACCGGTTATATACTCATAAAACTAATACTTAAAATTAAAACAAGTAATACAAAATTAATCAATAAACGTTATAGGCTGAGTCACGGTAACTTATCATGCGTCGTAATAGGCCGAAGGAAAATAATAATTTCAAAGTGTTTCCGTCTTCTCTGTTGATGCGGATCACTCCACCGTAAAAATTTACCCAAACATGTTCCAGTTGTTATAATGGCATCTTGAAGAGTGCCAGATCTATTTAAGAACTTTTAGCGGTAAATAACAATGAAGCTCGACCTGGGTGTTAATGCCCGAAGGAAGCTTCCAGATGGAGTAAAAGGAAAATCGCAGTGACCAGTGAATTGTGAACTAAGGAAGAGTCGTGGTTGATGACAAACAGTATGGCAATATATTTTTAGTAAGTATACAATTTTCAATCAATTCTTTAACAGTAAAGGAACGATGTAATATTATGTATTAAATTTTCTAAGGATATTCAAACTTAATTTAGACGACTTTGCAAAGGATGTATTTTGAAAAAATAACTCAGCAAATGTACATAAATGAGTGATTCCAGATGGCAGAATGCATGCATATCTGTACAGCAACTGATGAATGAGAGATATATATATACACTAGCTGTTACCCAATAATTAAAAGTCCATATATGCCAACAAATAAGTAAACTCTGCACTATGTTAATTGTTTATTATTATGAAAAACGGGTTTGTTCAATTTGCCGGACTTATTAATTGTACAATCTGGCTACTTAAGGCCCTCAAGACCTGAGATGTGGTCATGTATGAAAATTTAATCCTTTTTATCTATTTTGCGTGCTTTTAAATTCAATATATTTGTCAAATTTTAATATTTATTGCTTTATTTACTAATATGAGTTTACATTATAAGTAATTTATAATGTTCCCAAAATATCTTCTAATTGACCGTTACAAATAGTTTAAACAGTTTTACAGAGCAAGATCTTTTTGTTGAATCTCTAATAGAATTATTTCAGATCCAAGATGTTCACGGCATAACCGACATGTTACAGGTGAACATCGTAGTCTATGTCGCCCACGACTGCTGCTTGCCAAGAGACCGAACATAAAATCCTCATCCAATTTAGTTTTTTATCTTGTAGTGCTAGAAACAGACTAATAAAAGTAGCATATCAAAGCCTAACAAATAAAAAATCTCTATTAACAGATTTTCAGGTCTATTCAAAAAGTCTAGTGGAGAAGCGTTCAATATGTTATTGTCTTTGATGTAAAACTTTCATAATTGAATTGCTCAAGCTCCAGTAAAATTTCCACTATGGATAACTACATTTTTAATTATTTGTGGGCATAAATTATTTTCGCTACATTTTTCCTCCATAAAAGAGCATAATAGGGTGGAGTACCTGGTGTTAAACTCGAGCAGTTAAAAAGAAGTTTATTGTATTTTGAACTAATGAAACATACTTTAGAGTTTTGAACGTTTAGAAGTAATGACCTTTTTTAGCTAATTCTGCGCCATGGAGTGTTAGTTATGTTTTACATTTAGCACACAATAAAGTATTATACAATTCGTAAAATTCATATATATGATTCCGATATACTTCAAAAACTATTTTGCTTAGAATACGAAAGGAACAAACTTTTCTAAGAATGCTTAAATTCTGCAAAAGTGTGCTTTAGGAAGAAGCAGGTCACGACAGAAGATGAAAATGTTTCAAGAGAGGAAGATTCTTTGTATTCGTCATCCTGCACAGCGGACGGTTTTGAATTGTTAAATTCTTTTTACTTTACGTCAGGTAGTTATAATTCTGTGTGCTTTCAGATACCGTCTTTTAACTCAAAAGTCTAAATCTATTTATAACGCATGTTTTTAAAAGTGTTTTTACCAGTACTTTTCATAGACAAAAATCAAACTCAACTGTTATACAGTAGAATATCTTAATATATATTCCAACAATTGCTGTATTGTAACGGACTACGAAATATTTATCAAGCGCATTCATTTAAAATGTACTAATATATGATGAGAACTGTTGTAGGTCTAAAGCATCAGTAATCCAGCATTAATTATAGTGAAAATATATATTATGTCCATGAATCATTGTAACAAACTTCATCATTTGGTTTGTCAGGTTAAAATAGGTAAGGTGTGTCATAAAGTACAAGTATATCTTTTCCAACTTTCTGTATGTTTGTTTTTTAAGAATAAATATACATGAAATGAAATAGAGGCGTGAAATTCGAACTTTTTAACATTTTAGTATAATTAAATGCACAATTTAAACCAGTTTTAAAATGTATTAAATATTTAACATATATACATTAGGGTAGATATACAGAAGAATATTTAACCAATTCACTTTAAAAATAATGTATTAATAATAAACTTCAAATTAAATCGGCAGTGAAGAACGTTTTTTTATTTAATTAATTTATTGTTACAAACATTCTTTATAGTTAGAAACTTCAGATTTAATACCGAATTGTTTACACAAATAATTTTTTGTAAAAGGGTTTCTTCAAGAAAAGCGTTTCTTCTTTGAAATAAAATAAATAAAGTAAAAAATCACTTCTTGTTTCAAAATTAAAATCGAACTAAATATTTAAATTTCTTATGAAATTAAAATACAATACAGTTTTTAATTTAATTTAAAACAAACTGTAAATTTATTTATTATAAACGAAGCTAAATAAATAAGAATTAAAAAATTGCTGAAAAATCCATCGTACCACGTGTGTACAAAACTGTTACTGTTGGAACAGTTTTAAAGTTTAAACTGTAATTTGACTATGTTTGAAAAATATATTCTAAAAACATTACGTATTTATGTACAAAAAATGATCTGACAGTTGTATATTAAATACCTATTGCAAGCAAGCTTGAGCTACAATTAAAATTGAGAACTGTACTTTAACAATACTTGCAACGCCATGTACTCTCCTGAAAACATGAGGTAACTTTTAAGTGAATTCCAAATCTTATTATTTCCCCTTTGAATCAAAATAATACAAGAATTCCTGTAATAGAAAGCCAAAATTAATTGGCATCACATTTCTCAATTAAAAACGTGTAATTCAACCATAAAAGAGATACTTACGCAAAATACCGTGCAGACATTTTTAAATGGAAAAAGACAACTGACCGTAAAAAACTCAAAAAGACGCCAAGATGCGCGAGGCGGAGGTTTTTTGTACCGACCCCTTCCTCTACCTAGCTAACTATGACCGACGCCTTTGATTGGCCTCCACACTAACCAAACACAAATCCAGAGAGATGCGTTGTAAACTCAAACTAACCCTATTGTAATCCTTTTATCAGCATCGATTAACAGGAAAAGCCTGCTGTCTAACTGTAAAATTCCTACATCCTTAGACCTTTTCTTAAAAATTACACGATTTATTTTACCTATATTTTGATAACACTATTTTAATTATAAAGTATTTTCGTATATCTTTTCTCAAATAAATATTCAATAAATAAATTGTAAGCCGTCTATAGGGGCCTATTTGTAAGTGCTATAACGATGACTAACTAAACTTATATTTTTTTATATGGACATATTATAAATAAGTATGTAGATACATAAAGAGTATAGAATTCCATGTATACTTTTCGTTTCAATATTACAGTTACATAGTAAATATATCTCCTATAGAACTCCGGCATTTGCAATTTATCTGTAAAACCAGCTCAACTACGAAAAATAAATATGTTAAACGCACAAAGCACAAACTAATCTAAAAATCGACCTAACAATTATACATAACAAATGACGAAAATAAAATTCGTTTAACATCAATTAAAAGCTTTTAATACATTATGACAAGGTTACTTTTTTCAGTGTTTACCAGTTGTTGAAAGTTGCCGAGAATATAATTAAAATTCGTCCTGCAAACACTTCCAAAATCCGTCCACGTAACACACATTGGGATGAGTAGGTTTTGCTTGGGAGTTTGTCAACTCATAAAAGTCCAAGTCAAACACTACACGGATCTCTTTGTTAATGTTAGCAGTGAAGAGTTTACAAGAACTTCCGTCGGTTTACGTCTCAAACTTTCATATTAGAAAACCGACTGAATAAGAATAAAACATCTTGCATTTTTATCAGGACTGTTCAGCTAGGGTCAACTATTTACACTGAATAATTTATTTAATTACAACTTTGCAGTTAATCCGCGATATACTGTACAAATATTACTGAAGGCCCACCTATTGATTTATTTCTTTAATATGAGTAATTCAATAAACTAGGATAAGATGTTTGTGGACATTGCTTTTGCTATATTTTAAAAACTACATTTTGAGGATTAGAATGTACCTCTGTCTACAGGTGAAAGATGCATGGAAAAACTTAAACATACGACATCAATTAAAAACTGTAAACAATGTTCTTAAAAGTAAATTGAAATAAACAGAATATATTTGGAGAAAAGAAAATATTTAAGACAATGAAATATATAAATTAGACCAAATTAATTATTAAACTAACATACGAATTAAAGTTAAACATCTTAGTTTTACAGTGGTTTGGAAAAATACTCGAATTGCTTAGAATAATGAATTATTTGAAATATATTTGAAATACAATCGTCTTCAAAATAATTGCGTTTTTTAAATTGTATTGACAGTAATAATATTGAATTAATGTAATCTATTGCTGTTTTTCTTTCCGTCTATAAGAAAATCCACAATTTAAGATGTAAAAGATCAAAGAAACGTTTAATAGTGTTCTCTCTACAGATTGAATGTTAATACTCTTAGCATTTAGGCAAAACAAAACATAAAACTATTTAATTTGACACTATTAAAACTTAGTGTTTAATTTTAGAAATGTACAAAGAATTAAAAGATTTAAATAATTACTTAGACTGAATTAAGAAGAAGTACAAATCATTTATAAATATATTTAATGATTATATATTAAATCCCGTTGTTTAGATCAATTTGAAGAAGGATTTATTCAACTGCAAGAGATGATGAATTCGATTTTGTCACTTTGAAACAAAAGATTTTAAATAATTATCAATTGTTTTTTAACTGAAGTATTGCTGATTCCGTAGGTACACAGTTGTTACTGTTTCATCTCACATGACTCCAAGTTGATTATTATCCTAATGACCATTCCTGAATCACACAAGAATCGTTGAGTATTGTTACGGTGGACCCTTTGCGACCCGCAACTCTTAGAAGGATTCCCAGATGATTGATTAATTTTTCCAACATCCTCTGGTAGACTCCTTGGCTACGCCTTCGTTAATAGAATCAACGTACTTTCATTGAAGGCTGATATTACTCATATTACGTTTAATTGATTGAGTTAGCAAATCAATTGTTACTATTTAATGTTTTCACGAGCACTCTGGAGATCTTGTACCGTATGACGATAACACATGGGGGTGGTGACTTCTGAGGTCGTAGTAATAAATACTCGAATTGCAAAGTTTACTTTTAAGTTCAGTTTAATTATTAAAACTTACAAGCACCACTTTTAGATAGTAAAGGAAAAGTATGTAATGCCACGTTGCTGCCAATTAGAATATAATAACTAAAAAAAGTATGTCTTCTAGGTGGGCCTAAAATATCCAATGTTGTCTGAAATTATGCCTACGATGTTTTACTTTATAAGACATTAAGATTTTACTTCCCTTCGCAATGTGTAGACTCACAACCCGGGTGTCGGCGTCTTGGCACGAGACAATGGCGCTGTAGTCTAAGAAGGGTTATTTCTAGTCGGTGGTTACTAGAAGATGAGTAGAAGTTACGAAAATGGTAGCCATCTACTCAAATAATATGTGCCCTGTGAGCCGTGAGACACGTGGGACACGTAAACTCGCCTAAAACAAATTCGCGACGGTATTAGCCATTTAATGGTACAAATTACTATTTATAAAAACATGTTCGCCGTAAGGATGACGCCACAACTTTTATCTATCTCAATCAAGCAAATAATAGATATTCAAGGGTACGTTACTTTACAATTTACAACTTTACTTTAGTTACAATCATTTTTATACGTTTGGCATCAAAGGGCTAATTTAATAATACGAAAAGATAAATTTTACTTACGGACAAAGCGCGCGAGGTCTGCTCGGTCACATAGTTGGGCTGCTACAAAGGGTTAGAAGAAAATATTCATACGCGTGCCAATTAGGTAGTTCCTCCGCCCAATAATTTAGTTCCGGAACATTGGATAAAAATAATATTAAATTATACTGGCTGACTAGATTGCGAAATTTACATTATATGAAATTTAATTAACTAATTTACGGTACAATCTTTTTAAAATTCATTCTTCAGATCAAGGAAAACAAAAAACATTTTAAACAGAAATATGTCAGAAATGCTCAGTGCACCATGTGTCTGTATTATGTTTTAGATTATTTCGGAAACCAATAAAGGTAACATATTACAATTGGTCAATTATTGTTTTGTAGTCTCAAACATTTAAAAATTAAATTTAGATTATCATCCTACGTTTCAAGGGCGTGTCCTCTTGAAATGATAAAAAGTTAATAACATAACACTAATAAGATTATTACACTTAGAAACACAGAATGTAAATAGAGAAAATAAATGAATTATCCATTTTTAATTGTTAAATCCTAGAATATTTTCAAACTCCGTAAAGTGCAATATATAAAACAACATTGAAAAACAACAACACATTGAATAAAACAACAATATCATAACGTGCAGTTGTTTTTGTGATTTCTAAAATTACATCCCTCCCCTAAATATGTTGTATTTAGATCAAAGTCGAAACGAAGAACGTCCCAAACTAACCTATAAGTTATTCAAGAAATAACGTATACAATAGGAAGGACATTAAAGAGACACAATCTCAAAGCTGAATCAAAGCTCATAATTTGAAGAGATGTTTGAGATCACTGAAAGAGTGGATTCCACCGAGTGTGCCGACATCCTACGAAGTCCAGTGTAGCTGTGACTCATTGAATATTGAGCAGAGAAAACGTTGAATATCCTCAAGACTGAGTGAACACATTGTACAAATAAAATTTCAAGAATCGGGAAAAATTTGTTAAAGCCCTGTATATAGTTTTAAGAGCTAACTTTCAATATATGAGCGAATTTTTACAAAACAAAAGTAGGTACTTGCGAAAATGTCTTACTATTATCCAATGTTAGTAAGATATAATAGAGATATAATAAAGAGCAACAAAGAAGATAGCATGAAATTGTCTAAATGTTGGTAAACCTCGGATGATGAAGGAGCCCTCTTGAACATAACTGGTCGGTAATCATATAAGCTCAGCTTTTGCACTGCCCTGTGCAGACTACTGCTAATTTGACAGTTTAATATATGTTGAATGACATTACGCCGAAATAATTCAACAATATAAATGAATACGCAATGTTTCAACGTGTTATGAACAGCTTGACCTAGGTACCAATCTATCAACCTAGTATTAGAACCAGAAGACGCTATTCACTATCCTGTTACTATTCTATACTATTTTAACCTACCAAGAATTTCGCATTCTGTTTAAAAAACTAGAACTCTCTTACAATATTACTACGGAACATCACCCCTCCCATGACACATGCGATAGCGAAAGACTGCAAGTTAAACTCATTCACGGAATATCATGAAGTTGTATTAAACTCGTAGAACACGTAAAACAGTCTTCCCTGTTTGCTAAGGTATCAATTTCAATTTAAGAAACTGCAGTTCCTAGCCAAACTCTACTTTCATAAGGCAGTGAATAAAAATCAATAATTGAAATAGCTAGAGTGAACCCGTGGTTATCACACGTATGTAGCTTGCTCTGAAATAAGCTCTCCTAAAAAACTGGCGCAACTTCATTGCGCAACTTATTATATATTAAGTTATTATTATATATAAATTATATATTATATATATCTATATATATTATACATACATTTTATACATATAATATATATATATATATATATTACTTATTATATATAAAATATATTAAGAACTGACTAATTTATCGTAGTATTTAATACACAGTAATAGTTGGCACATAAAATACTAAAAAAAACAATTTCATGTTTTAGTTCTGTAGGAAAGCACGTGTACTCGGCTAATCAGTTATATAATATGTAAAGTTTTGATATTTTGTATAATCTTTAGTTGAACTACCTGTACATCTTTTTCGACTCATAGATTTAAGATTTAACCATGCTGTGGACAATGTAATCGCCTGTCTAATCCATTGTTTCAGTTTATCATCAGTCCAATCCAACGTTCTAGGTTATCCTCTCGGCCATTCGGAACACATCACATTCTGATATATTTCTTTGGTTCCATGTGATTAATAGTGGCTTAGTGGTGATTTAACTTGTAATGTATTAATAATATTGCCAATTCTTAATTCAGAACTCTTCAATATCAGGATTTTTCAGAACTCTTGTCAGACATTTGAAGGGATGTTCCTATGCTTTTGGTAAACGTGTTTTTAACTACAGTTGGAATTTTAGTATTCTGTATGTATGTGTTTTTATTGAAAGAGTTACTTTTATTTATAGCTCTTATTATCCTGCCTAAGAACTCACCAAAATTTTCATGGATTCCAACATTATTAGTGGTTTTGTTTAAAAAATTTATAAAATTCTGATATATATATATATATATATATATATATATATATAGTATATATTACGGAATGTATCTTTCGTTATATAAACAGTGCCTAAAGAAAATGATTTGTAAAATCCTTGTTTTATTTTTATTTAAATTTAAATTTCCACCATTTTGAAATGGATATATATAACGTGGCAATTTAAATTTAAATAAAAATAAAACAAGGATTTTACAAATCATTTTCTTTAGGCACTGTTTATATGACAAAATATACATTCCGTAATATATCACGTCAAAAATAACCGTAATATTGCACATTAATTTTATTGAAGGTGACCCGCGCATTACGTTGTTACTAGACCCAGTGACAAGACAATAATTTAAGTAGGTACTATCAAATGCAGACTTGTAGCATTAATCACATATATAGTGATATGTAAGGCTGAGCTTTAGCAAAGCCTACAATTTGAGTGGCTAAGCATTTATTTAATGTCTGTCTAGCTGACAGTCCACAAGATATCTCGAAAATAAACTGACCTACAGATTTTAAATTATGCAAACAACTTTATTTATATATGAAAAGCAGCGATTTCAATGATGGTGGATGTCATATGTTCATGTTGATCTTTTGGGTAATCAATGTGAACAAGAAAATAGAAGATTAAAAAAAATGTAAAGAAACTTAGCGCACACATGATATATTTTAAAATGTTACATAGTAACACATGTAGACTAACTATTCCAACAAATATGCTATAATTTATGATGCCTTAGTCTGCATATATTTATTGTTTAATCCTGGAATGAAACCAAATGTAATAAACAAAAATGTGAATGTATTACGCTTCAAGATGCCTTAAGAAAGATTTCATCTTTAGACTTAAAACTTTGTATGAAACTTCATTCTACATAGACAAGAATGAATACGATGAATGTGCACGTTTATTCATGGGATTTTACTGAGTACAACTGCAATAAAATGTATCGCTCTACTGAGCTGACAGATTTTCTCTTTTGTGTTCCGGGATGAAAAATTCTTTCCATTATAATTGACTGTCAATAGTAAACTTGACTTGCATTTATCAATATTAAACTTGACTTGCATTTATCAATAGTAAACCGAGCTGTAGATTTTACAATTAACCTCAGTGAAGGTTGTTACGCGATACTTGTTTTCCATACTCCTCCTGCTTTGTTAATTTAAATAAATCGGGAGTAAGATGATATTGGTAAATATTAAGGAATATTTTCCAATATTTATAATCTTTTATGGGAAAATATTTTAACTTCTTTCTGAAAAATAACAGTCTGTTCTACGGACCTTCAAATATGCATTTTTTGAAAACCAAGAAATTTTATAGTTATTCTCCAAATCATATTTTTTTTTAAGTTTATTACTATTTTGTTCATCGTACGTATGAAAGATAACAACAAAGTTTCCACTGCAACATACCTCCTCTCTCCCCAATTCCTTGCCACGAAACCTCTTTTGAAAGAAGTGATTAGGTCTAAAGTAGAACAAGTAAAATATTCTATAGATCTTTTTTACATGAAATATAATTGCTTAGATCAAAAGACAAAAACATTTGACTCTTAATATTGCAATATCCGTGTATTTATTTTATTTGAAAACTCTCAGAAATATTAATAATCAGCCTGAACTTCAAATATATTTAAAGATAGATTGCATATTTAAATTTAACAAAATTTAATAATGCAATAACACTAAAATACCGGTGAATATAAGAGCAACAATATTCGAATCTTTAGTTCTTTTCCACTTCACATTCCGCTTAGTGTAGCGTTGAAATCTGATGCTGTTACAGATTTGGCTTTAGGAATCAGGAGACCACGTCAATCTGAAGAGATCCAAAAGATATTGAAAACTCAAGGAGCTCAAAACAAACTGTTTGAATCCTCTTGGCTTCAGAGAAAAAGGACTACAAAACTGAGCGTAATCTTGATAAAGAAGTGTTCTCAATATCTCCTCAAGTTCACAATTGTAATCGATCCCAAAGCGCGGTGGAGCCACCATTGTTGTCCTCTACGCATTGTTTTGATTTTCGCATGAAATAAGCCCTATGACTCCATAGCTACGTTATGTGAGCAATAATATATTAGTCTAAGGGTTTGAAAATGTCGTGATACAGAGATGTGAAGGATACGAAGAAGATTAAAAATAAGTGATTGCACTGACGTTCTGAAGCTGAAGCATTGCACCATTTGTTAAAATAAGTTTAATAGGCTACACAAATTTTACAAACCCCTTATATTTAATCGGCAGTTTGCTCAAGAAATATCAATAAATATGACTCACATAGGACTTGATGTACCGAATTTACTTCACGCCCAAGTATGTAAAGCTGTTATCTAAATCAGATGTGTCTATATTAGACAAGCACGAGCAAGTTACAATTAGTTCTAATTGAGTAAATGTTAGCGCAACCCTAATGCCTGCAAAATAAATTCATTTTCTGTCTGTCTGTCCGCACGATCTCATAAAAATTGAGCTATAGACCTGAAGTGTTGCGTCACTTTCATATATAGAATCGAGTTCAATAATGGTGCATTTATCTCCACGGGATCAGACTGAAAATTAGCAAAATCTAATTTCCCATAAGAAACTACGCAACGGAATTGAGTTCAAGTTGAAAAAAGTGTTATTATAAATGTAACATCATGATGATTGAGGGTGACATCACTACAATACAATGACAAGGAGGACGACCATAAGATATAACTGTAATGGTGTTAGTACATTGTACCGACTAATCATCACCATATCGCAGCAACAACAAGCGGTCCCAGAGGCTATAACTGGACCTCAGGATATCTGTACTCGCACACTTCACGTTATCTGTCATCTCTTACTCTCAATGTGTATGTTCCTTCTGTTCCTTGTATTATTTTGGATTTATATATTTATTTTAGTGCTCAGAAAATGTGTTTAGTAAATAGATTTATATGAACAAGTGGAATAGGTTCAAAAATCATCAAATTTATATCGAAATTATATCTTCTTTTTAAAATAATTCAAATAATAATATGTTGGAGTATTTTCTAATTTTACATTTTTCAGAGATATCAGATCTCGAAAAATAAGTATATATTATTGCCCGAACGTCACCGAAGACTATCCCTCGTTGGAAACATTACATTTAGCTCTGTGTGTCTGTCTGTCCGTAAGATACCTCTAGGAAATACTTACCTGATAGACTTGTAAGTTTCCACGAAGATTTAAATATGTTCAAAAATCGAGTTAAAAGGCGATGTATGCCACTGCAGAAGATTTAGCTAAGTGTTAGTGAACATTTTTACATCGACTTATAGGTACCCATTATAAATACCAGAAAATGGCAGAATAATTCATGTTTTATTGGTACTTAATAAAATCATGCGTCATTTCAAACATGTGGTATTAGATATGTAAATGTAACTACATATGACGTTGTTTTACAGTGAAGGACGTTTTTAACTGGTTTTAAACAACAATGTTTTATAAAATAATTTACTCTTACTGTTTGTAAAAGAGTCTACAAAAAATATACATTATGGTATAAAAATATTTTAACAAGATAAAAATAGAATTAACTAATAAGACTACCGGTACTATTTTTTTGGTAACTTGAGGTTGATGTAAGCTTTATAAAACCAAGATATTAATTTAAATTTGAGTTAACAGTTAATATCTAATGACATATTAGAGAGCTAAGCCTAGAATTAATTGACGCATACACACTAAAAGCGTACTTACCACAAAATAGTACTCAAATGTGTTTAACAATTGAGTTATGAATACTTCAGTATATTGAATAGAGCTGAACAATGGCACATAAATTTGGAAAGTAATTTCTCTAATTTGAAAGGTTTGATTGGAACTGACGTAATGAAACCCACATCTAACGAAGTTAATTGGGAACATTTTCATTAAAAGGGTCGTTTTATAACATAGAATAGGCTATAAATAATTTGTAAACCGCCAGTAAGCAAGTTCAGTGTTTTCCATTTGTTTAGTAGTTTCCGATATAATTTGAAAGAAATATAGCTGCTATTATTTTCAATTAGAGTAAAATCACACCTATTTATAAATTTTATGCAAATCTTTCTTTTTAAATAATACTTTTATTAAGATATTATGATTCCTTATTATCTAGAGGGTAATGTTACTAAATTAATATAATAACGTCTCTCTTTAGCTTATAATATTACAATTGTTTTACAATACTAAATTTTATTTTCAAATGATGGGAAAGTTATATTTAACGAATGAAAATCAAAACTTATTACTATTAGATTGTTATATTACACTGTAGAGCATGTGTTTTTTTGCAATATTTAAATTCCAAGGTAGTAGTAAACTCTTGAATATAGTCTTAGCAACTTAATGGAGAGTGTTTTATTGAAAGTTTTAAATTATTGTCTTTGAGGGGGTTGAGGATTCATGTATATATATACATAATTATATATATATATATAATTAGGCACTTATATATATATAATATATATATATACATATATATACATATAATATATATATATATATATATATAAAGTGGCCTAAATAAGTGAAAATTTTGCGCTTTAAAACTTATTCATATATTTAGATTTTTTTTATGTTTAAAAATTTTAACAGTGCTATGAATTGTAATATATACATATAATATATGTAAATGTAAAAAAATGCTAAAGTATAATTTTGGAAGTTTGTGTTTCGAAAACTGTTATTTAATAGTGCATAATTAAATTCATTACACATAATATCTGTCACGAAGAGCTCCCCAAAAGCACAAATCTCAGATAGTACCATTTAAAAAATATATCATTCACATATCTTTCCGAATCAACTCAATTATTTGCACTTGGTGTTGGGCACCGTGAATTTAAATTAGGTTATGCTCAGTGAATCGAGCAATATATGGAATTAAAATCATAAACCACCTCCAGTCCTAGTTACGAGTAATTATGATTAAGTCGTAATTTTTGAATAACGTAAAAAATCAATATCAAATTCACTGATTCACTAGGTAGGCAAGACTGACCTGCAGTGACAATTTGTAGAGGTGCAATTCTAAAACATTTCCAAGATTTATATTACTATTACATTGTTGTACATCATACAAGGTACGTACTTATGGGCGCTAATGTTGAGACCGTGTATACAATAAATTATAGTATCAACTAGTTACGATAGAATAATCATAATAAACGCTACCTATACATTTATTGGGAGGAGACAATAGTTATTGGCCTTCGTCCTCGTCCACATATGCTAAGGCATGCAAGCTCTGTGTGTGCAACTTAAGCTAATTAGTTTGTAATCTATACTTATTTCCTGGCTTCGTTATTGTGACTTCAGTTCAGCACTTTATGGCTTTGCTTTGTTTTCTTCGTTCGTCATCTTCATTACTGCTGGAATTATTATGGAATATAAGTCAATTCAGCAAAGAGATGGAAATATTAAGTAAGCTGAAAAGTAGTAACTTATTAGGTTAATGGTCGAAGGCTAGAGTGTAAAGCCATTAAAACATTTGCGAAGTCAGAAAAGTTCCATCAGGACACAGTAATAATATACAGAATGTGTAAATACGTCTGGAACACCTTAAAATAGTTCAACCCAAGCAAATAAAATATAACTTTGAAGAAATATATATATCTAAGATGGCCGGTGCAGAATGTCTTGGCAATCCTCGATATAAGACTAGGTTAATAACGCTCATCATTAAAAAGGCTTTTATTATAATAAAATAAATGTAGCAAACCATACTTCATATACTTTATCCAATTGCAAATTAGCGGCAGTTAAAATAAGATAAATATTGAACCTTTATTAGTCACTATTTTGAATAGAACAAAACGATTTAGGAATCATTATATCAGAAAATAGTGTACCAAGAGTACTAAAACTATTTAATTCAGAAAAATATCAAAACTCAAATATTGAATAAGTTATCAAAAGGATTTTTTTCAAGAATACTAACATATTTATTTCAATAAACAAAATATAAATAGTGGTCCTTAAGAATAAGCAAAATCTAAATTTTTTATTTGTATTTGCCTATTAACACCTTACTACTATCTTTATTTTAAAACCGTTTTATGTAAAATACAGCTGGATACAAATGCAAGCATTTATTAAAATAAAATAAATGTTTATTTATAATTTTTAAAAATTATAATCAATTACTAACGTTTATGCATTAATTACACTTTTTATCGCCTTCAATGATAAAGATCAACATAAAGATTTTTTTTGGTATGTCTTAAGACGTGTCTTTGACTATAACACAGATTAGATAGAAGAAAGCGTGTACTATGTTTGGAGTGCACCATTTACAACTACCGAGGATAATTCCCAGGATCACGGGGGGGGGGAACGCTCACTTCTTACTCACTGGGCATTAGATAGGAGGTACTCGACCATTAGAGCAAACTTTATTCACATGTACACAACTTGTAACAGCTCACAGACACGTGTTGACTGGTAGTCACATGATAAGGTAGGACCGATTTGTTACTATTTTTGGAGGTACATTATAACAATCTAACTGTATGCAAGTCACGCTCCACTTCTTGTCTCTCCTACTCTGAGTTAGTGATGGAACTCACAGGCTCAGTCAACTTATTATCACTAGTAACAACAACCCGTAACGACTCTCAGGAGATCACGGTGTTGAACTGTAGCACTCAGATAAGTGTGAGGAATATATATTTGTACACAAAATTTTGGTGAGGTACATTGTAACAACTAACTGTAATCAAGTCAAACGCTCACTTCTCACTATCTGGGTTAATTTGAACATCACACAGATCATGCAACTTTATAACAACATTAAACATGTAACGGCTTCACAGACACGTGTTTGACCTGTAGCCACAGATTATAGGTGGGAACGAATTTTGGTACTATTTTGGAGGTACATTTTCAACTAGGACTGGTCTCAGGTCACTCTCACTTCTTACTCTTCTGGGTTCATTGTAACTCACAGTCTAGCAACTTTAATCTCCAGTACACATGTAACGGCTCACAGACACGTGGTGTGAGCTGTAGCCACAGATAAGGTTAGGTAACAGATATTGTAAACTATTGTTTGAGGGCACAATTGTAACTAACATATAATTATTACCATATTTCTTTTTTTTTTCTGTTAAAGACTTTACAATAGTAATTTAATTCGAGCACGTGATTTGTTATAATTTTTACCAACTGATATTAATATAGTTTTATATTTGTTGGATTATTAATTATGACGCTTTGGTTTGTATAATTATGCTAGTTTACACATATTGTTTTTTATATGCTCCTTGTGGTATATTGTTTAGGTACTTTATCGGTGGTTGACTTAATTTTAGCATTTGTTATTCTAGTTGGATGACATTGAAATTTAGTAGTTTTATGTTTAGGTCTATAATATACAGTTACATTTTTTGTTATATTGTTAAAGTTGTGATCCTATTATGTATATACATTAAAATGAATTTATTTTTTTTTAATTTAATAAAAGATTGTTTGTGCCGTGTAAAATAATTTTTGTCCCATTTGATTTTGAAACCAGTTACTAATACTAAATACTACGATATAGACTTTTCTTTGAAATAGTTTTTTACTTTAGTATTCTAATGAATTTATGTAATATTTACCATTATTTTGCATGTTGTAAAATTGGATTTTCCCCGTCAAAAATAATATTAAGATAAATAAATAAAATAATGGCGAATGGTGTCCATGAGTTACCATTTCTTAGTACGAGATTTCAGTAGTTTTTGGATGGTTCCAATTTGTTCAAGTGACAATGTTTTTTATTTGATATTTCAACACTTTGAACAGTTTTAATTAAGATATTCCTCTATCGTTAAACTTTAATGCTTTTGTTACAAAAACTTTCTCTTCTTAACTCCGAAAACGTGTTGATCGTTGTTGTTAATCTTTTTGATCAGGCAAATCGAATGTTTTTTCTGGTTTACGTTCTTCTACCAGTGTTTAGGCGTTACTATTCTACTATGTAGATTACATTCTGTAGTTTTAGTACATAGTGTGGTATATTTTCAATTTGGCCATTATGTAACGTTGAGATGGAATGTATAGACAGTCACCATAGCGAAGAACGGTGGAAATAGACAATGTTATATATTAATACATGTCAAACGTTCAAAATAGATAATCTGTTTTAAATCGTGCATTAATGATACCTTATAGTGTAGATATCTCACGGTAA
>NW_025780060.1:0-52436 GCF_021130785.1 Homalodisca vitripennis | reverse complement strand
TGTTTTATTTGTATTTATCTTAGCCTAATAATTTATCTTGAAATGAGTTACCTTAGTTTAAAATGCAAATCGTAAAAGAATTGTTATGCCAACATCAGTTTGGCTATATATTGCGCATTGAGTATTAGACTGTGAAAATCGCAGATTAATGAAATTAATTTTAATATAATATATATTTTACTTGAGTATCGCGAGTGGGTTGAGTTATTGCACTTTAGTTTTGTCAACTTCTTTGATCCACTTTAATGCCAAATATGATTTGTTTGCCATTAAACTTAAACGTTAATGAAAATATTAAACATTTGTTTACTCAACGGTAACAGGATTTAATATAATTAAAATGTATTTAAAACGAGTTAGTTAGTTAATTGAATCAATATTAATATTGACGATATAACTATAAGGAGTTGTTTGAATACAGTGAGTTAACAAAACTATATTTTAAGTTGATATAAGAATTTTATCCTAAAAAATGGTTAATATTAAAATATTTTGCTTGAAGTCAACCAACCGTGTAATTTATATGTTACATATATTAAAGATTTTTTGGACCAAGAAATAGTTTGTTTATATTTGATATAACATAAGTATACGCTACAAGTATTTTATGTATAGCATATGCACCGAAGTAGTTTTATAGGTTTAAAATCTTATTTCTTTTGGTTTTTTGGGTGTTAGGTTTCTAGAAATAATTTATAGTAGTTAACCCATTTAAACGGTACATTTAAAGTAATATGAAATGATAAAATTGGATATATAGGGTTTAATATATTGATGTTATCTGTGAAATTCCAAGTCACGTCGCGGGAGTGCAGTTCAAACAATGCTCCATTGATGGCATTCATCTGCATATGAAGCGATAGTTTTAAAGATACATGTTTTAATGTGTTTTATCCGCAGAAAGCCGCTGAAAATGTGAGAGCTCAGACAATCATTATAATGGTGATATCGATTGAGTTTAAGTATTCATAATAACTCAAATGGAAGTTTATTTTGTCTAGTTATCCGGGGGCGAGAGGAGATAATTTAGCATAAACCAACACGTACATATTTATTCTCTGGTTTAATTTATTTTAACGGTTATAAAACAGCTAAAAACTGAAACGTGTATTCTTTAACAAATGTAAAACAATCAATTTACACTTGTGATGATGTATGCTGCATATTAAAATATTTAAATCGTTTAATAAATAAAACATAAAAAATAATTTTCTCTAGTTAAGTATAAAATCAGTCTAATGAATATTACCTATTATAAATACGTTCCTAATCACCATTTCTCAACATTTTAAGATAATATTGCTATAAAATATAAATTGCGTATTCGTGCTTTTTAATAGAGGGTATGTTACATGATTTAAGTAAAATATTAGATATATGAAAACAGGCTCTTACAATATAAACTTTACGTCCATATTTAAGTAATAATTAAGGTTA
Source organism: Homalodisca vitripennis (assembly GCF_021130785.1). NCBI lineage: Eukaryota > Metazoa > Arthropoda > Insecta > Hemiptera > Cicadellidae > Homalodisca > Homalodisca vitripennis. The sequence continues at coordinate 50,999 of NW_025780060.1, read as the reverse complement.
ACATGGTACCTTAATGTAAGTAAATATATTATGTAATCCTATGGGTAGAAAATTATATAAATTACTGAATAATTGTTCGTTAATACACACACCACACACACACACACACACACACACACACACACACACACACACACACCACACACACACCACACACACACACACACACACACACACACACACACACACACACACACACACACACACACACACACACACACACACACAACACACACACACACACACACACACACACACACACACACACACACACACACACACACACACGCACGCACGCACGCACGCAACGCACGCACGCACACACACACACACACACACACACACACACACACGTGCCTCATAGTGTAGTAAACAATCATAGTATTGCATTTATATATTGCACAGATATTTGCATTTAAAACGTAGGAAAACTAAAAAAACCAACTTTACTCCCGCACGCGCATGTTGCGCATTGGGAGAGAATTTTTTATTTGTTATTATATGTAATTCTTTGAATCAAATGTTTTTGAACTGGAACTTGAACACACACACAGAAAATGTTTTAGTAAACTATTACATATTATTGCAATATTTCCTCCAAGGAAGAGTACGTGACACCACGTGACGTGTAAACAGGCCTCGGCTAAGGTTGCGTTCAAATCTTCAAATCTATTACAGCTCATTTCATGCGGACATACAATAACTTTTTAAATTACCATGGCAGACAAAAGAGAAATTGTGTCATCCTGCTCAGAGTTCAACCAATGACTATCATAAAACCCATTCTTGTTATGAAGAAATGAAGTTTCATTTTTCATACATAAAACATTTCTCACTTGGTTATATAAACATCTCCAAAAGCAAATTACTCCATCTTTATTAATAAGAAAGTTTAATGCGGGGGAGGGCTTTTTAAGAAACCCTAGTATTTATATATTTTGTCGTATCTAATGCCTCTAATAAATTTATATATTGTAACTTATTTCAGTTTTTATTAACTTTTTATTCTAGTTCAATAAAGTTAATGAGCTGAAGGTTTGACTTCATAGATATTGAAATAAAAGGCATTGATGATGATAAATCACACTGGGATTGTACAGAATGTGTTAGTCAGCAGTTTACAGTGTTCTCCTGTACTCAGGCCCATCAGCAGCTTCATATCAACTGCACCTGCCAGGCGGGTAATTAGAATTTTGAATGTATTACGTAAAATCTGCAGATAGTTTATCTCAAAATGCATTTTTTGAAATTTAAATATTTGCAACAAAACGAGGGTTCTTACAATAGGCAGCTTTTATCACTCTAGGGAAAGGAAAGCAAACAAATGTGGTGGCAAGTTTGCGTACAAGCAAGTCTTTCACAGATTCATAGTCCTTAGAGACACAGATTTATGTATAATCGTCTTACAAGATTATATTTCTTCTTTATTTTAGAAAATGTTATAAGAAAAATTTTATTTTCAGCTTTTGAATCATTGAATTTTGTAAATTACAAAGAGGATCAATCATATTTTTATGAGTATCTATTCTGAAGAAGATATATAGTAAAAGAGTGAAATTTACTCTATTGCTTTTTTCATACTCGGGAATTCGGTTAGGTTTTTAATAAAAGCAGATTAAAAGTATTTGTGGTTCTATTTTTAATTTATAGTATCGTTACCTCTAAAAATGTTGGAGTAATCTGTCGTTTCAATAAACGTCGAAGGTTGTAAATTACAGTTCTGCGAGTGTCTTACTCATGAAAACTGAAAAAGGTTCAGTGTTACCAAATTCATCGTTAGCATATTTTCAATAAAATCCATTTATAAACTAATAAATGCCTTAACGTTTCTTTATAACTAAAAGAATATTTTCTGCATCATCTGCTAATATAAAAATCTTCCTGTCAAATCCACTTTGCTTAAGTTATTTACATAAACTAAAGAATACTAAAGGTTCCAGTATATATCAAACATGCCAACAAAGGTATTGAGGTCATTAGTTTGGTTTTAATTCATGGTACTTTTTTCTATCGCTCAGATGTAATGACAGATAACACAGAAACCACACGCCGGCCATTAACACCACCTGTACCCATTAACAGATGCCGCCAGGAATATAGCTATGCTCACCTCCTTTATTGTCTTTGAACTACCCTAACACTACTTTATTGTTCTGTCTCGCAGGTAAATTAAGCATGGTCTAATATATATTCCCTTTTGTGCCGTTTGTTTTGTTTATACAACCTGATAAATTACTAAAATACATTGATGAAATAAAATAAGGGTTTATTTACATTTACATTATATTTATATTACTCTTCATATTAATCCCTTCATTTATTTCATCAATGAATCAGATATATATCTGTGAATATATATATATGTATATATATATTTTTTTTTTCATTAAATTAGTATAAAACGGTAATTAAAGCCGAATTTAATTTCAATAAACATTGAACCGCAAAAAGTACTTGCCCCACCAGGACTCGAACCCTGATCTCTCACTTGCCGAGCGAATGTGCTACCATTACACCCAGAGCCCTTACTTTTTATGATTCCAATTATTTTTGTTATTTGGCCCATTAATCTATTTGTCCCGGCCACGGTGAAGACTCATAATTTGTGATTTGGCATATTTGTTCTATGAATTTTAAAAACCTATGCTTTTGTAATAAGGGAAATAACTAGAATAAACAGTATGTTGTTTTGTGTCATTTAATGAAAAAAATAACACGATATCAGAAAGTTTTAAGGCGAGTTCAAAGGGGTTTTTGTAGACACAGTGTGAATTAGGTTATTTTGGTCGGTCTCTGCAAAAATCAACCTCAATTACAGAGACGATTAAGGCTTAGAGAGTAAGGATTCTTGCTTGCTCGATAGTACTAACTGTTGTATCCTTATCTCCCTGCCTGTAGGTACTCTGCTATCTGTTAGTTCTCTTTCCCCTTAATTAAAAGTCCAACAATTATCGTTTATGGTCATCTTTACAATCGTTTTAAGTGAGAATAGCATTTTTAATTGTAACCGTGAACATTCTTTAAATGGAATATCACAAACCGAAAAAACTATTTCGTGAAAGTTTCACAGTTCGCTAAAATCTAATACATTTAAAAATTAATTTTAAAACTATTGTATTGTATAAATGTCAAACTGGTATTACGTGGCTCTTTTACTAAGGATGTATTAACAAAGTTAAAAAAAAAAAAAAAACCAACAGTAAACTATTGAGCGGATTAGTGTTTTAATAAAAACGTAGATATATGTAAAACATTGTTCACCGGCTACAAAATTACAAATGTCACAAGAACTTGTTTAACTGATAATTCCAAAGAGGTTTTCGATCTTAAAAAAACTAATTTTTGGAATAATTTTTACAATTAAAATTTGATTTTTCCAAACTACTTACAGATATTTATAGTATGAAACAATATAAAGTAATTACCAATTTATTATTATCCAATGGTTTTATTTTTATAAGATTAAATAACTTGGCCACCATAACCCCTCAAAATGTGCTCCTTTGCCCGTCATATGTCCGGCAGGAAAGAACAAATCCCCTGTTTAATACTAGAAGAAGATTGAAAAAAACTCCAGCACGGTGTCCGAAGTCCCAAGGAATTTAAAGCATCAGTGAGCCGGTGATGTGATGGGCCCTGAGGCCGGAAAGGATTGTTCACCTATCCCCGGGTATTGTGTAAAAGCAGTTGAATCCTCAATATTACCCCAATTCCCGAGCGGAATGGAATGTTCTAAATGTAGGAAGGTCTAGGTATAAACAGTTACTTGTCCTTTATTCTTAAAGGCGAAAGACAAATTTAGTCATCTTATAATAATATAATGGAATGAAGCCTCAATATATATTTAAGAAGATCCTACGAAAACGTTGATGTTGTATGTCTTAATAAGGAATTGTTTTATGGGTAGTACTCCAGGAAAACGCTTTAAATTAAATTAGTAATTAGTAGGTTTAAAGTAATCTAAAATAAATTATTATAAAAATTAAATAAAAGAATTGCTAACTAAATATTTTTTACGTTGAACCGCTTATAAAGCTTTCATACCATTTTACATTTCGGTAATCCAAGATTATGTAGGCCTTTGTGCTGGAATGGATTACTTTCGAAGTTCATTTAATATAGATCTAGTCGTTTAGTTTGAAAATTAGTTTAGAGGAGTACCACTTATAGAGGTATAACTAATTTATATAACTTACAAACTGCTTAGACTTTACCGTGTAAGTAATAAAATACTGTTATATTAACACATTATGTTTTGTTAACATTATATTATAAACAATCTTACCTGTAGATGAACTTAGATTCTTTTGATAACTGACAAAAAATAAAAATATAATGACTACTGAATATTTACTTTTGTGACAATCACAGATGACCAGTGAAACAGTGATATCGTATAACAATCAAGAGTACTATATATATTATATTTTACGGATTTCCGTAATAGTGTCCGAAGGGTGCGTGGCTCAAATGGACTGAACTACTTGCTGCACAGTTCACAAGTACAGGGTTATCATAAAAGAATGGTTTTGGCTTCGAACATGATTTAAAGAAAACCCGAATTACTTACAGTTAATGTTGTTTATTCATCTAATTTGTCGTCTCAAACAGTTTTTTTTTCCATAACTAATAAATTTTAAATATGTGCGCCCTTAGTCGCTCGGCAAATTTCCAAACGATACTCAACTTCTCTCCAAACCATGTTCGATAACATTTTCTTTCGTTATTGTTGTGCACATCAGCTTCATTAATCCTGTGTGTTACAGTAGTTGAGGTCGGTGAATTTTTTTGTGACAACATAAAACAACAATGTTGTGATGGACTTCCAACAAGGTTTGTCAGGTCCTGGACTCCTTGGGCTGGCCTTATCCATACGATCTTCAAAAAGCTTCGTTTAACAGCGTCTCCATGGAACCAATTCACTGAGTGTGAGGAAGCATCCATCTTGTTTGTCTAGCTGAGGAAAGTAAATAATTGGTCAATATGTTCGAAAGATAACGCTAAACTCCATGTGATAGTTTTTTTTTTTTAGTGGTTTAAGGCAAAGAAGAAAAAGCCCATATTGAGGTGATTTTTCATCACACACACAACCAAATATTAACTTTAGGCAAATCACGTTTGTTTCCCAAACAATTACTTATTAGAGTTTTGCAGAGGCCCCTATATTCATTGAATAGTGTCTGTTAACACAATCACATTCAACATTGGGAAAGTAGCTTTCATCTGTATAAAATTATATCAATTTCTAAAAATGATTCGTTCTGTCAACTTATTCCGGGACACCCAACATTTCAAAACAGTGAAATTGTAACGGTTTTACAGAACAATCAATTGGGTCTCAATATCCTGCAGTATCCTGGATTTTATAAAAGCGTTGTAAAATTGGAGTTTTGAAATGTAAAACTTTGTTGAGCTGTTGTTTTTGGAAATACCTAATTCCAACACTTTGACGATGGATGTGGGACTTTCCAGGGACTTGTCAATAAAACACAACTCGGGTTGCTTTACTCCTTTATTCCGAGAACATTAGTAAACTCATAAATACATCGCTCAGCAAACATTATATCAAGAACTGTGTTTTTGAGATTAACAACAGCTTATAAACCATACTTTTATTGGGTTTACAGGCTTTCAGAGATATCAATATAACTATTCTAGATAAAATGTCCCTATTATACTTCCTAAATAATTACCTGATAACTGCACCTATTCTTTTTACTGATAACCCTGTATTATTAAATACACACCTTCAACTAGGATACGTAAACTTATACGTACTAAAATTACGTATTTATTATGGTATTATTGTACTCATATATAAAAAATTACTAATATTGAAAATAAGCCTGCCTCTTCCTCGACTCGGATAGAAAGGTAGATGGTTCACATGATAGCTGTCTTCTCTAATATATAATAATGTCAAACTGAAGGATTAGTTATTAGTTTATATGTTTAAGTTTTGCACACAGCACTTGAGGAGCAGTCTAACCTTATATATCTGAACATGTTAGTATAGATCGCTGGACACATTTCTTTGCAAACATTCAAGAAAAGCCATATAATCTTGAAATCTCTAAGTATAATAAATTATTTAGGAGTCTCTCTTGAATACGTAAGTAGAAACATTTTGAAAGATAAGTAGATATATCGCACTCGTAGAACGGTAATTAAAATGGTTTTGATAGATGGTCAAGAAAATTAGGGTATAGAAGCGACAGATTAATTGAGAATAAACATTTTGATATCGGTTGCGATCGTTTCTTAATAATGAGACAACGATCTTATGGATCTAACACGGCATGTACCCTCCATAATAGTCTAGTGTTCTAGGATAAATTAATACATGTTGGTCTATCGTAATCGTATTTCTTAATATGGCGGCGGCCGGGCGAAACTATTTCAGATTAAATCTTGGAGAGTTATTTTGCCTCAATTGATACCATTAATAACACCCGTCTAGCTTAGTATAGATGATAAAAGTCATTCGTAGTAAATATAGCTGTTATATAACATTGATGGTTGTTTTGAACAAAACATTATACATGATTTTTATTTTAAAATAAACTTCAGCGTAAAGGTAAATTGGCCTCTCACAATGCAAAAACACAGGTAAGGAAGAGTAATATACAGTTGAGTTACTGAGAGAAGGTTATTTGTACAATGGTCATAAACTTTTAATAGTTTTATGCGTTCACCAAAGCTCCGACAAGACTTGTAACTTGAGTTACGATTGAGATCCACATGGCTCCTCTTCTTTTTCTGCTGGCTGATTTTCCTTCATATTTCTCAAAACATAACATTTCCCTCTATTGTTTTGAGAGGTTAAAAATTCTTCTGTGTTACCTATAAAGAATGAAATTAGACATTTTCTAATCCTTTATATGTAATAATATTACTGATTATTTTCGTTCACTAACTTGTTTGCAAATCTCAACCCTACAGCAGTAGAGGTTTAATATCACCACATAAAATGTATTTAAATTCTATATACGTTGTTATATTACGTACAACTCGAAATCAAAATATATATATTTGTCCTTACTTTACACAAACGATATTCAGCAAAGGTTATTTATAGACAAAAGCAAAAGTTGTATAAAAGCCTGAAAACATTGGAATACATATTTTTTAAATATTTTAACTACTAATTTGGGAACAAATATTGTAACATTTACAGTTTTAATATATGTCTAAAAAACATAGAGGTTTTGTATATGTTAGGGAAAATGTCATCATCTGTCATTCACATTCAGAATTTTTGTTACCGTTGAAGTATATATATATATATATACGTGTCTTTTAACGTCTTTTAACGTGTTCTGGAATGCTTACATGATTGCCTAAATAATTTTTGATAAGCAGTTGTTTAATCTTAAACTATTTTTTTAATATTTTGAATGGATATAATTCCCATACGTAACAAAACAGTAATATTTAAGTTCTCATCAAATGTACCTACTGAGCCGTAAGGACTGTTTTAATGAGCTAGTGGTTTGATTCCTAAGAAATTAATATATACATAGCTTTAAATTTCTCAGAACAATGAATTAATTCTGACGGACACGCAGACTGTGAAAAAAGGTGAAATAAAAGTCAGACCCATTTAGAGCTGTTAATACACATAAAAAATATTATGAGAGTTAGATTTAGTTCAAATGGAAAAGCTATACCTTATTTATATGCTTTTTTACCTTGTACAAAACATTACGTAGTTAAAGTTATGTTCTATCCATCGAAAACCAACAAAGATCCACCGTGCCAAGCTAATGTTATCATAAATAATTAAGGCTCACTTGTTTACATTAATTTTAATTAATTTCTCTCTGTTTTCCATACAGAGGTATGGTAAAGTTATAGCGATTGGGAAATGGTCAATTCAAAGAGATGACTATAATGATGGTTCGCATCTCCATGCAAGGGACTATTTCTCCGTTTATTTAGTATTTATATTCTATATTCCTGTATATACTGGATCGAAGGTCAACTAATTTTTCACTACACCATCAATTTTATTTCTAGTACTACTTGTGTCATAAAACTGAAATGTGTAATACTATTTCTACTTGTATAATTGGTATAAAACTGAAATTTTTGACGCGAATTTATAACAATGCAGTCTGAAAATTTGATAAATAATTTCTGCAATTTCTGAGTTGCCAATTCGTCATTTCTTTGATGAAATTCGCGGTTTTAGACCTTTGAAATTCTGATGGCTGGATAGGCGCGAGCCCTGAGGGCTTAGGTAAAATTTCAGACCTAACCTGAAGTAATGTGACAATAACAGTTTCCAGGTTGGGATCCTGAAGTATAGAGGAGGTTTTTAGTGGGTAGTTTACCACCTTGTGAGAGTCCCACACTACAAGGCAGGACACCTGTGTGCATAAATTGCATTTTACTTCCTCTCCCTATAAAAAAAAATTCGTAAATTTTTTGCCAATACGAAACCTACAGTAACTAATCATAGGTTGTGTATAAATCAACACACATTTGAAGACAGTTTATTTCTGTTCAAATGTCTTTATCCATGTCTTTCGGCACATTATATTGAATACAAACTGCCCTTCATTTGCTTACAGCTTCATTTCTATATAGGTAACATCGAGTACCCTGATGGTCCTTATCACCCCATGAAAATGTGGCAGGGGGCCAGGGAACATACTAAATTATTGTAAACACTACTCACATGGGAAACTAAAATAAAAGTCTAATTTGTTAGTATGGATTGTGTGTTTTCTAACTTTAAGATATATATCCTCTGACTGAACTAAAAAGAAGGACAATAAAAACAGAGATTCTGTGAAAATACAAGTTGTCTAACATTATAAATTCGGTTAGAGGTGGAGGGAAAAGTTGGTAACTTGAGCTTCTTTATGGCTGTAAATTTCTTACCCTTTTCTCTTCGCTCAAAGGCATTTACGTTTTTCTTAGTAATATTTTTACATCTCTTTTATGATTAAATATGATTGAATTAAGATAATATCGGAATAAATAATACATTTTTTAATCATTAATGAGTAGAATTATTATAGGACACTTTTATTGATATGATTAAAAAAATGTAATAAATTGTAGTTCATTGTCAAAAGAGGTGAAAATATTTGACTTCAGAGCAATCTTACGCCGTTTTTACTCTCCCTACTTAAATCACTGCTACAAACCTCAGCGAAAAATGTGAATGTATTATGTGGCAAGATACCTCGCGAAAGATTTCATTCTACTCACTTTTTTTACATGACAGTTCATTTGTACATAATTAAATTATACGTTATATGCTGTTGCTTGTCTAAAAATTGAATTAGGCAGAGCGTTATTAATGCGTATTACTCAGACAGCTAATACTATTTATATTTATCTGAGGGATGTAAATATGTTTTCTGTTTAATTGTCTGTCGATATACATATGTCCGCAGAGAATTTATAGAATGAAATGATCTATATCGATTTGAATTTCGTGCAATCTTATTAAAGCCGATTACGCGACACATGGTGTTATTTGATATTAGCCTAATTTATATGTATAAAGAAAAAATTAGAGGAAAGTAAACGTCAGAAAATCCACTCTTCTCAATAAGAATCCAATCAATAAATTAGAGCGCAAACCTACCCAAAATACTTCATAAATACATAGGCAATTACTTAGAAAAATAAGGACTAAAGTACCCCCTCCCAAAATTTAATCTACCTTGCACTCCTCTCGCAAAAAATGGATTTTGGACATTTTATTTTAGAAATTGATCTAAGCATCCTAATATTTACATGTAGATCAAACTGTTTCTTTTGTTAAAATCTATCGTCGAGTAAGCATAAACATTATATGAAGATAATCACTTTGGATAAATTAAAAGATGGCCCATGATATTAATATTATTGTGTTTATTATTATTTTGTCAGTAGCAATTAAAATATCTATCTATTAAAGGACTAAATTAATAATCTAGTATAAAGTCTCTTGTTTTTTAACTACTGTACTGGGTATTTAATGACATATGGTAGAAAAGTTAAATATGTCATTCCAAAATAAACTATGTATTGCACCTAACAGTTGTATCATAAAACAAACTCTGGAAACCAGCCAGTGACCGCAATGCATATAAACATAGATCACTGCGAGCGCTATGACGTCACAGACAGTAAGTAACTGTATTGTGGTATGTAGTTATAATACACAATACAGCTCTATTTTGCTCCATGCTGGTGTCATATTTGCCCTAATATATTTACAGAAAAAGTATTATTACATCAGAAAAATAACAGCGTTTTGTTTACGCCTTTGTAACGTAGTTAACAGGAATGCAAATAAGGGTCAATAATTAGTATATTTATTGTTTACAAAGAGGAAATTATTTTGTTTTCCTATAAAGCACCCTATTGAAAATATATGTAAAAATAAATTTTTATCATTCACCTTACAATTGAGGAAAGTAAATTTATTTGACTTTGTGTTGTTTACAAATATTAACTGTTAATTATACACAAGTAATAAACCATAAAAAGTATTATCACATACGTCTTTAGAATCTAAGGCTGATTTATGATATTAAAAAATCATTATCTAGTTTTTAATGTTTGTTTTCCCTTTAAAGAATAGTAGAATTTGTCATTCCAAAAACTATTATTGTTTTATTATTACTTACAAGATGTGATTTCCGATATAGGAACAAATTAGGTGCTAACACATTAGTCTTCACTTAGATTCAATGAAAAATGTAATTTCTATGGCTCATGTCATTATTGACAGATTATAACGGTAGATTATTGAAACTGAAAAGAAATGTTTACCATCCCGGGCAAGCAAAAGAGTAATTACCCCCAAGCCTACAGCGGGATAGGCTTCAAAGTCGCGCATCCAAATTCCATGATTGGAAATGCACCATCATAGATATTATGCGTGCCTATCTAGAAATGAAATTTTACGAAAAAATTTAAGGGGTAAATATTTCTGGAGAAATTTTACCGCATAATACATTTACATTTTCCAACTGAAATTGAGCTTAATATCAGTGTTCAAAACAATAAAAGTCTATTATCATAAATTAAAGTTGTTGGGTTAGTTAGGGTATATTTTGTTCAAAGGATTGTGTATTCTGCTGTTTTCTCCTTGCTGCTTATCATGCTTACTTAAAATAGCAATGTTCGTTGCACCCATCTGCATCGCATGAGTAACATGAACTATAATATAACTAAGTGCTCCTTATATAGAAATGATATTTCAAGTATATATGTCAGTTTTGTTTGTTGCGTACAACTAGAGAGAGAGAACCTCTTTCAGCCCCTTCGCTAATGCTCAGCCAAAAAACCAGCAAAGCAGGAATAGGATGCCTACAATTTTCTCATCTACCAAGAGTTTTATATGATTAGTTGGTTACGCAAACGGATCCTAGCTAGGTCCTTTTCAAGTTCCACCACTGCCACAGGAAAATGAAATTGTTATCTTTTAAGATTGCGATAATACAACATCAATTTATTAAACATATTCTCGATACTCTGAAGAGTCCAATTGTTTACTAGCCACATACTCGGCCGAAACGGTCTGCGGACAGAAGACGGAGGGTGAAGGCAACTGGGGTAGCGTTTCATTAAAATTGTCCAGGGTGACTCCGATTATAGAAGACTGATCTAGACCGAGTTCGCACTGCTTAAAGTGAAAGAGAGCACTACAATAGGAAGTCAAATTTAAGTATATCCAGGTTTTGTAAAAAACCATCCAAGGTTAATTCCCTTGAGTAGGGAGGATTTAAGTGGATAATCAAGGCTTTCAATCCAACTTCCTAGGCTTTCCATTCTCCCACATTATAATTTTTCCACCTGTATGCATAAAGCATTTTCCCCGCTTCTGCATCACACAGATACTCGCTGCATCACACAGATACTCGCTGCATCACACAGATACTCGCTGCATCACACAGATTACTCGCTGCATCACACAGATACTCGCTGCATCACACATATACTCGCTGCATCACACAGATACTCGCTGCATCACACAGATACTCGTTGCATCACACAGATACTCGCTGTCAGTGCTCAAATATAAATATAAACACATATGTTGAGGTAAGCATCGAACATGATGCACGAACAAACTCTGTGAAAATTTAGCAGAAAGGTGTAACTCAGCAATTATTTTACTTTAAACTGTCAATTGTTCAGGTTTTAACCCAAAATTATTTCTGCGTGTATTAACAACCATTATATAATTCCATAAGCAGCCGGATTTGATCCATTATCAATACTGCTCAAGCAATATTATACAGAGTTAACACTGACCCTGTTTCCCCACCGTCTAAAAGAGCAAGTTCTGTGTAAAACTCTGGCAGTTAATGTACCATTTTCAATACTACTCTAGCTATAGATATAACGTTAAATTCTAGTGTTTATAGTTCTACAGATACATGAGATAATTATAAAAATTAAAACTCAAAAGAATTTAGTTTTGAAAATTAATTAATCTGTGATTAAACCAGGTGGATGACCATAATTATATTGGATTAGCTGTTTAAGTCAAACATTCATAATTTGATCTTAGAGCCACCATCTTCACTAGCAAAATTCATTAATCATAAAAGCACCTATTTGAAAAATACAAGTTTTTTCATAAACTTATGTATAAAGTACGTTATGAATCTGTTGTGTGTCTATTTTAATTGAAACAATAGAGTTTTAAACAATTTTGTTATTTAAGAATATTTTTATTTAAATTAATACTGCAAATATTGATCGAGAAAATGTGTGTATTGTTTTGTAATACATATTTCTACGTCAATTATTTATCTCGTACCAAAACTTTTGGTTAAACCTGAACAATTGACAGTTTAAAGTAAAATAATTGCTGAGTTACACCTTTCTGCTAAATTTTTCACAGAGTTTGTTCGTGCATCATGTTTCGATGCTTACCTCAACATATGTGTTTATATTTATATTTGAGCACTGACAGCGAGTATCTGTGTGAACAACGAGTATCTGTGTGATGCAGCGAGTATCTGTGTGATGCAGCGAGTATCTGTGTGATGCAGCGAGTATCTGTGTGATGCAGCGAGTATATGTGTGATGCAGCGAGTATCTGTGTGATGCAGCGAGTATCTGTGTGATGCAGCGAGTATCTGTGTGATGCAACGAGTATCTGTGTGATGCAGCGAGTATCTGTGTGAATGCAGCGAGTATCTGTGTGATGCAGCGAGTATCTGTGTGATGCAGCGAGTATATGTGTGATGCAGCGAGTATCTGTGTGATGCAGCGAGTATCTGTGTGATTGCAGCGAGTATCTGTGTGATGCAGCGGAGTATCTGTGTGATGCAGCGAGTATCTGTGTGATGCAGCGAGTATCTGTGTGATGCAGCGAGTATCTGTGTGATGCAGCGAGTATCTGTGTGATGCAGAAGCGGGAAAATGCTTTATGCATACAGGTGGAAAAATTATAATGTGGGAGAATGGAAAGCCTAGGAAGTTGGATTGAAAGCCTTGATTATCCACTAAAATCCTTCCCTACTCAAGGGAATTAACCTTGGATGGTTTTTTACAAAACCTGGATATACTTAAATTTGACTTCCTATTGTAGTGCTCTCTTCACTTTAAGTAGTGCGAACTCGGTCTAGATCAGTCTTCTATAATCGGAGTCACCCTGGACAATTTATGAAACGCTACCCCAGTTGCCTTCACCCTCCATCTTCTGTCCGCAGACCGTTTCGGCCGAGTATGTGGCTAGTAAACAATTGGACTCTTCAGAGTATCGAGAATATGTTTAATAAATTGATGTTGTATTATCGCAATCTTAAAAGATAAACAATTTCCTTTCCTGTGGCAGTGGTGGAACTTGAAAAGGACCTAGCTAGGATCGGTTGCGTAACCAACTAATCATATAAAAACTCTTTATAGATGAGAAAATTGTAGGCATCCTATTCCTGCTTTGCTGGTTTTTGGCTGAGCATTAGCGAAAGGGGGCTGAAAGAGGTTCTCTCTCTCTAGTTGTACGCAACAAACAAACTGACATATATACTTGAAATATCATTTCTATATAAGGAGCACTTAGTTATATTATAGTTCATGTTACTCATGCGATGCAGATGGGTGCAACGAACATTGCTATTTTAAGTAAGCATGATAGCAGCGAGAAAACAGCAGAATACACAATCTTTGAACAAAATATACCCTAACTAACCCAACAACTTTAATTTATGATAATAGACTTTTATTGTTTGGACACTGATATTAAGCTCAATTTCAGTTGGAAAATGTAAATGTATTATGCGGTAAAATTTCTCCAGAAATATTTACCCTTAAATTTTTCGTAAAATTTCATGTCTAGATAGGCACGCATAATATCTATGATTCTGCATTTCCAATCATGGAATTTGGATGCGCGACTTTGAAGCCTATCCCGCTGTAGGCTTGGGGTAATTACTCTTTTGCTTGCCCGGGATGTAAACATTTCTTTTCAGTTTCAATATCTACCGTTATATCTGTCAATAATGACATGAGCCATAGAAATTACATTTTTCATTGAATCTAAGTGAAGACTAATGTGTTAGCACCTAATTTGTTCCTATATCGGGAATCACATCTTGTAAGTAATAATAAAACAATAATAGTTTTGGAATGACAAATTCTACTAGTCTTTAAAGGGAAACAATTGAAAACTAGATAATGAATTTTTTAATTCATGAATCAGCCTTAGGTAATAGTAAGCCTTATTATAGAAAAATTCTAAAGATGTATGTGATAATAATTTTTATGGTTTATTACGTGTGTATAATTAACAGTTAATATTTTTAAACAACAAAATTAAAATAAATTTACTTTCCTCAATTGTAAGGTGAATGATAAAAATTTATTTTACATGTATTTTCAATAGGGTTGCTTTATAGGAAAACAAAATAATTTCCTCTTTGTAAAAACTAAATATACAAATTATTGACCCTTATTTGCTTTCCTGGTAACTACGTTATAAAGGCGTAAACAAAACGCTGTTATTTTTCTGATGTAATAATACTTTTTCTGTAAAATATATTAGCCTGTAACTTATTTGTTGCTATTGTTTCAAAACAGCACTTCTACAAATTTCCATAATATATGTGCATTCATAGAACTGAGTGTAAAATTTATTGCACATTTTATTTGAATAAGACTCAATAACGTTGGTGAATTAGGGTAGCCTTAATAATCCTCATTGAATAAAGAGCTAAATAATTGGTTCGGTTTAAAAAGTGTGGCATTAATTTGTACACCACTTTATGTGTAGTTCTATCGATTCTGACATACTCATAGTAGCATTAAAATACCATTGTGGTAGAATCCCTTTAGTTAAAAAAAACGGTATATTTATTTTTAACGAATATTTTTACATCTTTCTTATTTGTAACCATGATGGCAAAGAGATAATACCAAAATAAATAAGTCTGTAAACACTCTCAGTATAATAAGAGATAGTAACATTTGACAATTTCAAATTTACCTTAACTGATTTCTATTGATTCTTACATGCCCCCGGTTGCATTAACATTTCATATTAATTTAATCTGTTTGGTTTCAAAATCACAGCGTACATTAAAGTGGTCGTACTCTCTTATGCTTTGACGGATTCCTTTGAAACAAGTACCGTTAGAGTTGTAAAATAACTGTCCAAATATTTGGGTTTTACTACATTTTTTCTTTATATTGGTCCTTTTGTTATTCGACTTTAACAAATTTTCAAATATAAAACCTGCCTTAATTTACGAGTTACCTTAATAGGTAATCCCTAACACTCATAAATACAGTGGCGATACCATATTTAGGTAGATTTCAACTGCCCAATACAATTATAATTATTACTACATATACATACTTCTAACGTATTCAGGGTGTAACAAAAAGCCTGGCTACGTATTCTAAAATTCTCTGTATGATTCTAAGGTAAAAATTAACAATTTCTTTTTCAAATTGGTACTATGTTTAGCAACTAGCCACCATTTTGTTTTTTTATTAACAAATTATTATATTTAAAACTAGTAAAGCTAAAGAAACCAAATTTGTCACAAAAACAAATAGATAAAAGGAAAATAAACAAATAATTGTGTTATGTTCTTTAATATTAACGAAATGGCGTCTGTTGAAAATTTGTAAAGTCGAATAACAAAAGGACCAATATAAAGAAAAAATGTAGTAAAACCCAAATATTTGGACAGTTTTTTTACAACTCTAACGGTACTTGTTTCAAAGGAATCCGTCAAAGCATAAGAGAGTACGACCACTTTAAATGTATGCTGTGATTTTGAAACCAAACAGATTAAATTAATATGAAATTTTAATGCAACCGGGGGCATGTAAGAATCAATAGAAATCAATTAAGGTAAGTTTGAAATTGTCAAATGTTACTATCTCTTATTAGACTGAGGGTGTTTACAGACTTATTTATTTTGGTATTATCTCTTTGCCATCATGGTTACAAATAAGAAAGATGTAAAAATATTCGTTAAAAATAAATATAGCGTTCTTTTTAACTAATGGGATTCTATCAAAATGGTATTTTAATGCTACTATGAGTATGTTAGAATCGATAGAACTAGACATAAAGTTCTGTACAAATTTATGCCACACTTTTTTAAACCGAACCAATTATTTAGCTCTTTATTCAATGAGGATTATTAAGGCTACCCTAATTCACCAACGTTATTGAGTCTTATTCAAATAAAATGTGCAATAAATTTTACATTAAGTTCTATGAATGCACATATATTATGGAAATTTCTAGAAGTGCTGTTTGAAACAATAGCAACAAATAAGGTACAGATCACTTTTTAAATAACTTCTAGGAGATTCCAGGGTTCAGAATAATCTAGAGACTGTAAACATCTCAGAAGGTAGGTAGAACTTTCCGTGGATAATGCGATTGAGTATACGGGAAGTTTTCAGTTCTGAATTTCATATTGATAAAGACACCCAACATATTAAAGTCTACCATGGATCGGAACTTCATACAGCTAGAATTGTACATTGGCTTCGATGGCTAATCTGAACATGACAAGTGACATTTTAGCCATGATAACGGCATGTACTTTTGCCAAATGTCAGAAACTTAAGGAGTTTAAGAGGATCTGGATTTCACAACTCCCAGTGGCCTGAAGGTTATATAGGTGGGTAGCCTCTAGTGACCAGGATCTTCCAGTGGCCAATACCTATAAAAGAGGCCGGATTATTAAACCAGGAATAGGTCAGGTCTAGGAACGTCAAGGCGAAGGAATTTAGTTCCTAGTGCTTAGAAGGTATATATCATATAGATTTCAATGGAAATCTACGTTGGTTTCACGATACGAGACCTAAAAAGTTAATGTGTTGTATCTTTAATAAGTACTAATACAGTTTAATAAATTTAATTAATACTCTTGTTAGTATTCGGCATACACATTTTAAACGACTCGACTATATTAATGTCAAACTTTTGTTAAGAATTATTAATATGTATTCGTATTCATTTAAACTCGATGTTCACTTCTAACAAGTAACAAATAAAAAATATCAGTCGGTCGAACTTCTTGGTTGATTACAGTTTAAAGGAATCAAAGAATTTAGTTCAAATGCTATACATCTAACGAATATACACGAAACGAAATGTATAAAATAAAATACTTTAAAACCATGTGTAGCGATTTTAAAGCTACATTGATTTATTTTTTTTTAATTAAAACTTAAATTAAATGAAAATTTTGGGATCGAAAATATTGAGACTTAATTTTAGATTAGATTGTGAAAAGTCAGGATAAAAATGAACATGTAATCCTTTGGAAAGTTAGAACTGGTAGTTTTAAATTGTTAGGGAAGCAGGTTGACTGCCTTGAATTGATTAGAACTTGTCCTTATGTGACTATTGTTCTCCTGGTTTGATACAGCTGGACCAATGAGAGAACACCGCGGATGTCCTGCAAAGTTGCTTGGAAAGGGAAGTATTTAAGCGCCCGCTCATAGTTTTCGCCCTTCTTTTAGTTATTTTCGTGAGTAAAGTTAATTGCAGTGGGCCGTAGTTCTTAATTTTTTTCCGCAAGTGATTTTGAGATAAGCATCAAATTTAATGTACGTTTTATTGAAATAGTCTTCTTGATCTGATTATTAAATTAATTATGTTGTCTTTTTTATAGGAAAAAATTAAATTCATAGAAACTTGTGAGGTACTAAAAAGTACAGTGCATTTTTTTTATTATCTTGGGTCGTCCATTCAAGATTTATTGTGGAATTAGTTTTCCCGTCAACAAAGATTAACGGGATCGAGATGAAACAAGTTCGCCTCAGCTATCGTGCCACGACATGTTCGCCCGCTTGACGGGTTGCGGCATGAACGATAAGTCGCGCATGCGCTACAACGCAAACTCGTCAGACGGACCGGCCAGCAGAGGAGCGAGAGGTCATTCTACACCATTCTATCACGACGATAAGACGTACATTGCGCTGCGATCTTAACCTCACTCCTGCCGACTTGTTCGTGAGATACGGACGTATCGATTTCTTCTTGCTATTGGTAATATATTACTTCAATTACTATACTATACATAATTAACCTTTCATTAATATTCTGTATCGTTTTTATATGTTGTGCCACACGAAATTTACTTATAAAGTATTATTCTTGGTATTCTTTTCTTTTACTTACTTTCTTACTTAATCTATGTTTGTGAAATACGGACCTAACCTTTAAATTTAAGATTAGTGGTTCTTTACTTTACTTACTATCTTACTTAATCTATGTTCGTGTAATACGGACCTAACCTTTAAATTTGGTATTAGTGGTTCTTTTACTTTACTTACTATCTTACTTAATCTATGTTCGTGCAATACGGACCTAACATTTAAATTGTTTTATTGGTATTATTGGTTCTTTACTTTACTTGCTATCTTATTTAATCTATGTTCGTGTAATACGGACCTAACCTTTAAATTGTTTATTGGTATTATTGGTTCTTTACTTTACTTGCTATCTTACTTAACCTATGTTCGTGTAATACGGACCTAACCTTTACATTTGGTATTAGTGGTTCTTTATTTTACTTACTATCTTACTTAATCTATGTTTCGTGCGATACGGACCTAACCTTTAAATTTGGTATTAGTGGTTCTTTACTTTATTTACTATCTTACTTAATCTATGTTCGTGCGATACGGACCTAACCTTTAAATTGGTTTTTGGTTCTTTACTTTACTTACTATCTTACTTAATCTATGTTCGTGCGATACGGACCTAACCTTTAAATTTGGTATTAGTGGTTCTTTTACTTTACTTACTATCTTACTTAATCTATGTTCGTGCGATACGGACCTAACCTTTAAATTGTTTATTGGTATTATTGGCTCTTTATTCTACTTGCTATCTTACTTAATCTATGTTCGTGTAATACGGACCTAACCTTTAAATTTGGTATCAGTGGTTCTTTTACTTTATTTACTATCTTACTTAATCTTTGTTCGTGCGATACGGACCTAACCTTTAAATTGTTTATTGGTATTCTTGGTTCTTTACTTTACTTACTATCTTACTTAATCTATGTTCGTGTAATACGGATCTAACCTTTAAATTTAGGATTAGTGGTTCTTTACTTTACTTACTATCTTACTTAATCTATGTTCGTGTAATACGGACCTAACCTTTAAATTTAGGATTAGTGGTTCTTTACTTTACTTGCTATCTTACTTAATCTATGTTCGTGCAATACGGACCTAACCTTTAAATTGGTTATTGGTTCTTTACCTTACTTACTATCTTACTTAACCTATGTTCGTGCAATACGGACCTAACAAATAGATTATTGCTCTGGATCTATTATTATTTCTCTTTTACACTTTTTTCTTACTTAATCTTTGTTTAATGCGATTCTGACCAAAACATTATATATTGTTCTTAGTGTTGATATTACTTTTGCTCATACTATTTTACATAACATACAGTGTGGTGCGATCTGAGGTAGCTTTGATTTAGATAGAGATCTAGGTTAGTTACGCTTTTGTGTTTTCTTTAATTGATGATAGAAAATATTTTATTTATCGACATCATTTTATTTCAAAATTCTTAATTTTTTTGAAGATCAGTTGGGTAATGATGATTTACTAAATGCTTGAACGTTACCACCACCTTAGGTGATATCAATATATCTGAACCCAACTGCCATACATAATCCAAAAGAAATAAAATTTTAGACCCCTGGATCGAATCCCCGCTTGATTGGGGCTCATCTAGGGTATGCGATACATGTCATTCTTAACAGTAAATGGTTGTGTTGAGAAAAGACACGTCACATTTTGGCGCCCGAACAGGGACGGATATTCGAACAGACTGGACTGATTGTTTACATTACAGTGATCGTCACGTAAAAACAACCGATAAAAATTAAATATCTAGACTCGTATTCTATTTTAGTCCTACCGTATCTACATTGACACATCATGTTTTCCATTGAGCTTTCTCCGAATCTGGAGGCTCTTATGTCTTCTGTTTTCATTCAAATATACTGCCTACTGGTCGTTCGAAAACTACTGACCCTAAGAGTGAGGATAATAAGTCACACTCACAGACTGGAACTTTAACTACAGATGTTGCTATTACTAGCCCTCTTAAAGACGCAAATGTTGCTACCACAACGACTAAAACGTCTACTGCTCCATCAAGTCAAGTCCATTCCGGTACAATACCAAAAGTATTGCCCGTTACTACTGAATCATTAGCCTCAGGGAAAACAAACCACGATGAGGGGAAGTTTCCGAAAAAGTTGGATGGATTTATAATCTGAAGAAGCCTGAGTTGATTGAAGAAATGTCAAAATATGGGTTACCAATCGAAGGAAATAGTGAAGATCTACGCTCTCGTTTTGTGACTTTCTTAAGGAGCCAAGGATTAGTTCGAACTCCCTCTACATATACAAAGAGTTTAGATAATACACTCTTAAGTGCTGAAAATACTGAGGTTTCAGGGTACTTCAACTATTCCTGCTACCCTCTACTCTTAATACCAGAATGGAAGATTCCTCCCAACTTGAACTTGCCAGTTTTCGAGAAATCTTGGGTCTTTCTCCGAGCGCTAGTGCAGAAACAGTAAAAAGAGTTTTAGTTAATTTAAAAAAATATGTCTTCATCCGAAACCAATCATATTCAGCAAGAACCTTTACAACCGGCAAGCCAAAGTCCATATACACTTTTAAATCCTAATATGGCCGTTACTTATTTAGCTCCCCGCGATCCTATATTTACCACTACGGTACCAATAGATAACGGAGTTCAAAGTAAACGAGTTGCGGGATACTGCCCCCTTTAGCGCTAAAAAATTCGGCCCATATAAGCAATATTGCCAGGAAATGGAATCTGCATTATGAAGGAAATGGAGACCCAGTATCTTTCTTAGAGCGACTTAACGAGTTAATGGAATGTTACGATATATCCAAAGAAGAAATCTTAAGAGCTCTTCCCGAACTATTACGAGGAAAAGCCCTGTTGTGGTTTAGAAACCATAGAGAATTTTGGGATAATTTTGAGGACTTTCAGACTTCGTTTGAGATGCAATACTTACCCCCAGGTTACCGACGCAATCTTGAGGATGAAATCCGCCAGCGTACACAAGGAGAGGCTGAACCATTTCGTAGC
This sequence comes from Homalodisca vitripennis, assembly GCF_021130785.1. NCBI lineage: Eukaryota > Metazoa > Arthropoda > Insecta > Hemiptera > Cicadellidae > Homalodisca > Homalodisca vitripennis. The sequence goes on along the minus strand of NW_025780060.1, from coordinate 29,408 downwards.
TTTATTGTGGCCATAACCACACTAATTCGACGAAGAGGAGGATATAAACTAGAAGAAAAACTCGATCGTATTTATTGCAATATGAGACCAGAATATAAACTAATTATGAGAAGAGGGAATATAAAGTCTATACAGGATATGATTAAAGAAGCCGAATATTACGAAAGCTATGAAAGAGAGCGTCTTCTTTACAAACCTCCACCTAACCCGGCACAAACACTGGTCCCAGAAACTGCATACTATTCCAAAAATAGGCAGGTAAGCATGGAAGGAATGAGACATCGCCAGTACAACCCACTCCCAGGATATGGGACAGATAATGGAAACCGGGGACACCAACAATCAAGGCAGTCGGTTAGACCCAATTTGGTTCAAACGGTGCAATATTCACAAGCGGCTACTTTACAACACGATCAGAAAACAGTACAGGCTCGGCGAGGTAAAGTCAAATTCAGGTCCAGGACCTACAGTGAACCCTTTCTACTAGGAATATCCGTAGAGAGGCTGTTCCAATTTGCTGGAACTGCGAAGAAACTGGACACAGATTCAGTGAGTGTACTAAACCTAAGAGACTCCGCTGCTATAACTGCAAAACGGAAGGTATCAAAACAACGGATTGCCGATGTAATTCGGGAAACGCTTTGTGGATCCCAGACCAAATAGGTCAGCTGACATCCCGATATAATTTTCCAACGCGACCTCCAACGAGGAAAATCTCCTGTGCAGAAGAATTAACACACTACTCGGGTAGTTTCGGACTTGAGAAGCTACATGATTGTCGACCGTATGTAACTGTTAACATTCTTGGAAAAACATTTGAGGCTCTGATTGATACTGGTGCTATGGTTAGCATAGTAGGCAAAGATTTAGTAGATCATTTAAAATATAATTCTATAAAACCCCAAAATACACATATACCTTTGCAAAATGGCCAATGGCTTTAAAACCTATGTAAAACACTCGTATTTGGTTAACTTGGAGGTTAACGAAGCCCATATTGAGGCAAAACTCTTGTATGTTCCAAACCTTACTACGTCCTTAGTTTTAGGTATGGATATAATAAAGGAGTTAAATTTAGTTTATATAAACACACCGTCTTCAAAACGCGAAAACGCAAAATGACGTAAATGATATCAATATAAACTTTATTGCAAACTTAAGGGCAGATGAACATAAAGGGTTAGATTTAGTTATACACAAGGAATCAGACAAGGATTTCTCTGCTATAACTACAAATCCAAGTTACTGTCGATTTCCCTCTACTCAGCCTGAAACGTCAGAACTCACAGTATGTTTCCCCGAAGATCGTCGGACTGTAGTGACGGCATGGGACCCGATGCTGGAAGCCCTCAAGGAAGCCATCGACAATAATTATGAGGGAAACGAATCCTCGGTTACCTTTTCAAATCGGCCTGATAGGGAAGTTAAAAACGCAATATCTACCAGCAATAGAACCAAGTGTCTTTCAGGCCATGAAATGGATGAACTGAGGAAGGAAAGTGGTCCAAACGCCAGACACATCGCATCAAGATGTTAACATCCAAAAAGAAGCCGCCGCCGAGGATGACTTTGACTTGGTAAATAAATGCGATGTGACGTTGTCGAGAGCATCTTCTCCATGCCTTTCGATCATGGAAGATTCAGAATGGGTAGACAACGAACTAGGAATGGATTTCCAAGAAACGTCACCTAAGACAAACTTAAATTCCAGCACCAATTGCAATACCACAATTCGAGACACTCCACAACTAACCCAACCACCACAACCGAAGAAAACTGAAGCCCCAGAAGAAATAAAGCACGTCCTGGATTGCTCGTTGAACGTGAGAAACGTTGCAGGCCGCTTCAAACAAACAAAAAAGATATCGTCCAAAAAGGATTCGGGTATTCAATCCGGACGGCACTTTTGTCAGAATAGATGTGCGAAAGTTGCCACCTGAATTGCGCTGAATTGGTTATTCCATTAGTATATTTAAGCCACCAAGAAGAAAATGTTTTATTTTTTATAACCGAAGATTAATATTTTGTTTTATTTCGTTCAAGGCAACTAAACTTTCTGCAGTGAAGTGTGTCTCTTTATCAATTTGAAAACATTTTACTTTTTCGAGTTTTGACAACATTATTATAAAAGGTTATGCATTTTAAGTTTCGTTTTCATGTTTTCATTTCAACTTTATTACTACATTTATATAGAATTATCAACAAATGGTGTTCTTTTTGAGTGTTCTTTTTATTGTTTTATATCATGTTTATTATAATTTAGTACACAATTTTGTGGGTTCAGAGCAAAAGAACGTTAGTTTATTTATATTTTTAAGTAAATAATTCCTTTGTTTAATTTAGTTTCTACATCTTACTACTATAGTTTTACACTTTAAAATAGAAATTTGTAGAATTTAACTAAGATGTTTAATTTTGTTCGCTTTGTTCTCTTCCCGAAAGAAAGAGGGGGGTGTGAGGTACTAAAAAGTACAGTGCATTTTTTTATTATCTTGGGTCGTCCATTCAAGATTTATTGTGGGATTAGTTTTCCCGTCAACAAAGATTAACGGGATCGAGATGAAACAAGTTCGCCTCAGCTATCGTGCCACGACATGTTCGCCGCTTGACGGGTTGCGGCATGAACGATAAGTCGCGCATGCGCTACAACGCAAACTCGTCAGACGGACCGGCCAGCAGAGGAGCGAGAGGTCATTCTACACCATTCTATCACGACGATAAGACGTACATTGCGCTGCGATCTTAACCTCACTCCTGCCGACTTGTTCGTGAGATACGGACGTATCGATTTCTTCTTGCTATTGGTAATATATTACTTCAATTACTATACTATACATAATTAACCTTTCATTAATATTCTGTATCGTTTTTATATGTTGTGCCACACGAAATTTACTTATAAAGTATTATTCTTGGTATTCTTTTCTTTTACTTACTTTCTTACTTAATCTATGTTCGTGAAATACGGACCTAACCTTTAAATTTAAGATTAGTGGTTCTTTACTTTACTTACTATCTTACTTAATCTATGTTCGTGTAATACGGACCTAACCTTTAAATTTGGTATTAGTGGTTCTTTTACTTTACTTACTATCTTACTTAATCTATGTTCGTGCAATACGGACCTAACATTTAAATTGTTTATTGGTATTATTGGTTCTTTACTTTACTTGCTATCTTATTTAATCTATGTTCGTGTAATACGGACCTAACCTTTAAATTGTTTATTGGTATTATTGGTTCTTTACTTTACTTGCTATCTTACTTAACCTATGTTCGTGTAATACGGACCTAACCTTTACATTTGGTATTAGTGGTTCTTTATTTTACTTACTATCTTACTTAATCTATGTTCGTGCGATACGGACCTAACCTTTAAATTTGGTATTAGTGGTTCTTTACTTTATTTACTATCTTACTTAATCTATGTTCGTGCGATACGGACCTAACCTTTAAATTGGTTTTTGGTTCTTTACTTTACTTACTATCTTACTTAATCTATGTTCGTGCGATACGGACCTAACCTTTAAATTTGGTATTAGTGGTTCTTTTACTTTACTTACTATCTTACTTAATCTATGTTCGTGCGATACGGACCTAACCTTTAAATTGTTTATTGGTATTATTGGCTCTTTATTCTACTTGCTATCTTACTTAATCTATGTTCGTGTAATACGGACCTAACCTTTAAATTTGGTATCAGTGGTTCTTTTACTTTATTTACTATCTTACTTAATCTTTGTTCGTGCGATACGGACCTAACCTTTAAATTGTTTATTGGTATTCTTGGTTCTTTACTTTACTTACTATCTTACTTAATCTATGTTCGTGTAATACGGATCTAACCTTTAAATTTAGGATTAGTGGTTCTTTACTTTACTTACTATCTTACTTAATCTATGTTCGTGTAATACGGACCCTATAACCTTTAAATTTAGGATTAGTGGTTCTTTACTTTACTTGCTATCTTACTTAATCTATGTTCGTGCAATACGGACCTAACCTTTAAATTGGTTATTGGTTCTTTACCTTACTTACTATCTTACTTAACCTATGTTCGTGCAATACGGACCTAACAAATAGATTATTGCTCTGGATCTATTATTATTTCTCTTACACTTTTCTTACTTAATCTTTGTTAATGCGATTCTGACCAAACATTATATATTGTTCTTAGTGTTGATATTACTTTTGCTCATACTATTTTACATAACATACAGTGTGGTGCGATCTGAGGTAGCTTTGATTTAGATAGAGATCTAGGTAGTTACGCTTTTGTGTTTTCTTTAATTGATGATAGAAAATATTTTATTTATCGACATCATTTTATTTCAAATTCTTAATTTTTTTGAAGATCAGTTGGGTATTGATGATTTACTAAATGCTTGAACGTTACCACCACCTTAGGTGATATCAATATATCTGAACCCAACTGCCATACATAATCCAAAAGAATAAAATTTAGACCCCTGGATCGAATCCCCGCTTGATTGGGCTCATCTAGGGTATGCGATACGTGTCATTCTTAACAGTAAATGGTTGTGTTGAGAAAAGACACGTCACAAACTACAGAGCATTCTGAATAACTTATTCTCGAAGAACAATAGAGCATAATAGAATCATACCAGTTACATTTGGTTCATGCTTGCTAGAGAAGTGAATTAAAATTGAACTTTGTTAATAACTTAAATTGAGATTTTGAAAAAGTAGTAATTTATTAATATTTAACTGGAACTGTTTTATTGTGAATTATTAATTGGAAATTAATTGAACTTTAATAATTGTTAGAGAAATAGTTGTAATCTGAATTGCAGAGACTTGAAAGTTAAGGTTCAAATAGTGGAAAGTGAAGTTTTAATTTTATTTTGGATTTTGAGTGAACTTAGAAGTGAAAATTTTTATTTTAGTTATTTCCTAGTGGTATTTGACTTTTATTTTAAAACTTTATTATTTTATTTTAAAAGAGAGCTCTGATTTTTAGTCTGATATATTTGATTAATATTTTTATTTCTTGCCAAAGGAATTTTTAAATTTACTAAATGGTTTGTCAATTCTTTGTGGAAAATAGAGTGATAAAAATTCTGAAACGTTGAACTTATTAATTTGCCAGTTTAAAATAAATCCATTGTTTTTTATTTAGAACTGTGATTTTTATTTTAGACAAACCAGATAATATTTAATGGTTAAAAATTTAGTAATACATTGTACTTAATATTCACTAGGAGCTTACTAATAAAAAATATTTTATATCGTCTTGGATGTATTATTGATAATAAAAATAATACTACTCTGGAATATTAATATCTACAATCCAAGTCGTTATACCATGTAAACTCAGAGGCACATTTATATCACTAAAAGTTTTGAATATAAATATGTTATTTACTTCACGTGTTTTTCAAAACCATTTGTTCCAATTATGATTATTTTCATACAACCAGCAATACGTTACCGGAGATTTAATAAATATTCACGTAACAATTAAAAAAGAAGCAGAAGCTTCACTATTATGATTTTTGTCTTGTTGGTAAACCATTAATTATGGCAATGGTTGGCTTCTCAGCAATCTGGATTTAACATCTAGATTGGAACCAATCAACTGACAGCAACAGCAACGTTAGTGAATAGAATAAAGAAGCAAACATAAGTCTCGTTTGTAATTTTTATGGAAGACAGTTTTTTTGTGTCAATCTTATGAGGATACTACTTATTATTATAACTATACATAATAATAATAATAGAATATGACGACTTTGATTTTTTATATATATATATGTGTGTGTGTGTGTGTGTGTGTGTGTGTGTGTGTGTGTGTGTGTGTGTGTGTGTGTGTGTGTGTGTGTGTGTGTGTGTGTGTGTGTGTGTGTGTGTGTGTGTGTGTGTGTGTGTGTGTGTGTATTGCAGGGGCTGAAGATTAGAGAGCCTCTATATAATTTTTTACAGATGTTAGTTTTGCAGGGAATGGTGTTTATGTATAAATGTTTGTATGTGATAGTTTGAAACGTGTAGGTTTCATGTGTTGTATTTTGCTGACGTTAAATAGACTTTGTATGCCTAACGTGCCAGTGTGGTAGTAACGTTGATTCAATAACATCTGTGGTCTTGACGTGTCCATGTTCTCGGAAGCAACTCGTTCTGACGTTGACATGTATTGTTTTAGTAATCACGTTGGCCAAGTGTCGACATACGAGGGCCTGATACTCTGTACGGTGCCGTGTGCTGACGCAGCTGTCAGCATCAGTTTTCACTGAATCTAGTCTCTAATATAGAACGATAGCTCAGTTTGTGAATACATTGAAGCGTGAAATAATATGATGATGTTTCTAGTCCTCAGCTGAGGATTGACACTTAGTGGAAAACCTCTTTCAGTGCAGAACCTAAACGGATTATATAAGTGTGCGCTGATCGCAATTTGTCACTGATTCAGGAACACAATTGAAAAAATGCCACAATGACTAAATGAAGGGCCAATACAACTGAATTTTATAAATAAAGGGGCTATACAAGATTAAAAAGATGTTAATTAGATAATCATTAAACAATAATTAACTATTATAAATATTGTACTATAATATCTAATACGCAGTTAGTTACGTAAGTTATTACATAGACAGGTGTCAACCAGAAGGAGAATAATAAAATTAAAAATAAAGTTTGGACATACTCTCAATCAATGGTATTAGTATTTGATGTCACTATAATCCGAGCATTTGAATTAATATTATTCAGAATTATAGTATATCGTAATTTTGTGTATCGACATTAAAATTATAATTATCTTGTTATTAGTCTAAATGTTGTGTTATTATATATATATATATATATATATATATATATATATATATATATATATATATATATATATATATATATATATATACTATACTATACTATATATGGTTGTAAACTGTTATGATGTTCCATTTTCCAAACGACATTAATACAAACATCAATAAATACAAAGAAAGAGGTTTTCCTCCATCAAAACGGTCATTATCTGGATATTACAGCTAGATGTCTAAGCTTACTAACTACAATCGCCTATGGTCTTCTTACGTCTTCCTATTCTATCCTAATCCAATTTAAATTAGTATATTACAAATCAAACAATGTCATAAAATATAAAAACTGGCTTAGAAGGGCTAATATGTATTCGTATTTGCAATTTTTATGTATATTTGCTACTTTTAAAATAACTTATTATTCTTAATCACAATTTACAAATTCCTCAATTTTAAATTTGTATTTGCTGTTTATTTAGTTTTTTTATTATTTATTTAGATTTATTTACTTATTTAGATTTAGTTTTTTTATTTAGTTGATTTCTTTAGTGACATAAAAATGCTGTTTTTGCAATAAAAATCTACCTGATTAACTTATTCGTTGAATACGAGATAGTTTTGCTAGCACACATTTTATTGGGGTTTGTTTACTTTGTGTAAAAAGGTACTTTGATTAAAGGAGTCTTTTAACGTAGCTCGATGAACCAAATCGTTTGCAATTAAGAAAGATTGAAAGCTTTCAAGTGAACGAAGTTTGAAATTTACTGTTTACACTGCTTCTCTGTCTAGTCTGAGGAACGGTCAATAGAATCAACGACTAAATTAGTTACCATGCATTAACTAGTTATTATAATATTATTGTAAGTACATAGTCTGGCATCCGGTAAAAAGGACGTCTAAATTATCATAGTAAAAAGTTTTAATTTGTTATTATATATTATATTAGTCCGTCGAAACACAGATCCACAAAAGCATCTATTAAAATATGTGAATAACAATCGGAGGTTAAAGTATAAAAGTATTTTTTAAAGTGTAAATAAACCTTTTACTGTAAGAGATAATAATGACAATGATATTAATTGAGATTTTAAACTGTAGGTAATAAGAGAGCTATATACTTAATCATTATTGTCTATTTTATTATTAAAAACAGTTAAACCTTGGTATTCCAAAACGTTCCTAAAAACTATACAGAAAATTGTGAGAGCATAAGTATCTCAATGTTAATGTACAGTATATCCAACAACAACAACAACACGAAACGCACAACAACAAACAGACATTGCTTGAATTAAAGCATCTGCTCCAGGATCAAATTGATCATTAGTAATTAAGTTAAATTTTTCTTGTACTTATAATCGTGTAACGCGTTATAATCGTGTATAAAAGTTAATTTTAAAGTAAATAAGAGCTCATCTGGAAATTTTAAAAAAATAAGAAAGTATGTTATAAAATATTATTACTGATATTCTTTCTGATTGGTATGAAGTTTCTAATAGGTAATGAAGTGTAAATTTTTATTTATGTTACGAAATTATACTGGATACATATCACACCTTGAAATGTGAAAGACCACCATCTTGAAACTGTTCATAGATTATGACTGGCTAATGAACACATCTAAGCTATATATAAACGCTGAATACGTACCAAGTTTGTCCCTGAATATATTAAGAACTGAGTTAGTTATCATGTTTATAATTATTTCCGCAATGTTGTATACTATTTACAATTTTGAACGCCCTCTATATCTAATAAAATACGTATACAAAAAATATACGACTCAAAAAACATTAATGTAAGGGATCTGAGAATTATAAAAGACTTGTTTGGTTTACACTATAAAAGAAAACTTAAACATAACATGAGAACGTTTAACGAGCTATACCACCTTGTGTAACTGTGGTTTCTTTTATTAAACAAAGATAAGTTCTTGTACATTACCTTTATTCGTAACAAACAACCCCAGAGCTAAATAAAAAGCAAAGAAGTAACTGAAACATTGCAAAGAAATTGAAGGTGGTATTGTAAAGACGAAACACTGTTTTAGAGTCCTTGTACATTATGCAGTCTGACCTTTGTAACTCGTTTCTTTAACAGAGGCTAAAGTAATCATATGTTCCACCCTTATATTTCGTGTAAGCTTCTGTACAAATAAATTCAAAATACTAATTTACTTATTCGATTTTATCTTATAAGGAAAGATACTAAGTATCTTATCTTGGTACTTTTTTACAATTATAATCAATATGACCCATACTAACTATAGTACATTTTACATTTCAGTAAGACATGAGTAATAAAGTACAGAAATATAGTTCAAACCGTTCAAAATGTGTGTATTTACATTTGTTTGTAGGAATTTTATAGTGGCGATTAATCGAATTGTTTTGCTCGAATTCCAATGGCTACCAATCTGAAATATTTGGTTACATAAGATTAGCTAACGGACTAATCGAACCTATATACATATATTGCCTCTTTACCAGATTTAGTCTGAATCTATTGAGGACTTTGATACTTATCGTGTTGACAATAATTATTCCCGCAAAGTTGTTTATTACATTAAACTTTATACGCCCGGTGTGTGAAGAATTTATAGTCAGAGGACATACCGCGGAGCTTAACCCTCAAAACAGTAGATAATAGCCGTAGCCCTGCCGCAATGTAATATATAGATAGTAAACAAATAATTGACGCTTCATTTATAAAAATGGTAATTTATTGATAGATTTTCATATTATGAATAAGGACAGATTTTTCAGGTAGGCAAAAAAAATGTTTTAGGAAGCTATATTGGCGTCGTGTAAACTACATTCAAGTGTGGTTTTGGACAAAAATCCAATTTAGTTGACCTATTTGGGTTTGACATAATTTGGTTCGCATCAAATGTGATTGAAGAAGGGTATTAACTTATACAAATTGAATGAACGCTTTTTGGGAGACTTTTCTTAAAAAAAAAAACTATATTTTAACCATTTGCGTGCCACGGCGACGATCTATCGTCGCCGACTAACTGTGCGAAAAGTGCCAGGCGACGATCCGTCGTCGCCATCTGTTATCGTAATTTTTATCGCTTTATTTTTCATGAATTCTTTTCGCAACCAATATTATTTTATTTGTTAACTATCCTGCAATAGATAAATAATAGTTCACATAGTACTTTATGTTAGTGAAGATAAAAAAACACAGAATAATAGAAGCAACAACAGCTGGCGGTGATCAGCCGGGGCATCGTTGGCGCGTTAACAACTCGCTACATATAGCAGTCTGTTCGGTCACATGGTTGTGTTTACATCGTTTTGAGGTTGGGTTCTCTAAAAATGCTTTGTTAAATTGATATCTTTGTAAGTTTTAGTAGTTCTTGTGACTGTTTTTTCATGTGTTATTAATAATAGACATTCAGAAATGGATCGTGATCACTTAACTGTGAAGTTGACAGACAACTACTGAGTGATTTGTCGGGTAGTGATAACGATTCAAACTTTTCATTGTCCGATATTTTTGATGACACTGATGAAGACCCTACTTACACACCAGAACAAGACACCCAACCGAGATTTGTGAGTCGTAATTCCCCGACTATAGGCTCTCAATGTGACAGTGATACTTTAGTTCAACTTTGTGTGTGTGTGTGTGTGTGTAGTGTACATATTTTTTTGGAAAATATGAAGACTATATATTGGATATTGGACTTTAGAATCAACGGATAAATGTACGTAATGTACTATTTATTTATTTTTTAGTGTTGTGTTACCGGTACTGAAATTTTTTTTATTATGTAAATAATTTCAAACATTGTTATGTAACTATAGTAATTATATAAAAAAGTTAACCATTATTTTTTTCACATTACCAATGTTATAAAGAATATTAAAAAAATTGTTCCCATGGTAAAATTGTTTCTTATTAACTTGTCAAAAAAAATAAAAACTAAAAAATAAAAATTGCTATATATATTTTTTGGTTTTGACATGCCAAAACTAATATTATTTTCTATTGTTTCGTTTGTTTTGTAACATTTTATTGTAATACAATTTATTACAAACATTTTGATACCTGTTTCATAAAAATAGTATGAAAAATAAAACAAATATATTCTTTTTCCTGAAGCCCGGTAATACTTCTTATTATTCCCTGGCATTTTTCGCATATGACTTGCAATATAGATGCTAGTGCATTTCTGTTGTACTAAATTTTGTGCCTTGTGGCATTCAAAGGGTTAAGAAAACTCATTATTTTGCAAATATTACAGTATAATACGTTCAACATTTCAAGTCAATTAAATTTTTTATAAAATTGTATTAGTAGCAAAATTGCACCATTAATAGGATATACAATGCCGTATGACTATAAATGCTAAAGATTGTAATTGGAACCACGACAATAATTTTTGGAAATATAATATAATTAATTAGATTTTTATTCGTAAGCAACCCGTTTGAAATTTTAGTACGTGAACATTTTTTGGAGATCTTCAACGTACCAAAACATGCTTAATAAACAAACGTCAAAACCATGGGCAATTGTTTAGCCGTCTATAATTTTTAATATGCCACCCAAAACTTATAATTCATATTCTAACTAACAATATTACTTTCTTTTGTATTAAAATAAGACAAAGTAATAATTCTCATGGAAATATAAGTTTATGTAACAAAATCCCATACATTAGAGTACTTGGGCTCACCATCACTGCTCTTACACATATTGTATATACTTTAGAAGCTAGATGGTTTTTAAATTTATCAACCCACATATAGTTGCTAAAAATTATAAGCAAAAGTTTCACTTTCTTGCTTTATAGAATAATATAATGAATTAAATGTAATATAATATATTAGACAGATTATTTTAACAAATAAAAGTATAATATACTCTTTCCAGACAGTTGCATCCTTGTAGGCTAGAACTGTAGAGTCTTCTGGGTCCAATAGATGGGGTATCTTAGTAGTGTACCGTTAATTGGTTAATTAAATTTCATATAATGTAAAATTCACAACCTAGTCAGCCAGTATAATTTAATATTATTTTTATCCAATGTTCCGGAACTAAATTATTGGGCGGCGGAGTAACTACCTAATTGGCACGCGGATGAATATTTTCTTCTAACTTTTAGTAGCAGCCCAACTATGTGACCGAACAGACCCTCGCGCGCTTTGTCCGTAAGTAAAATTGATCTTTTCGTATTATTAAATTAGCCCTTTGATGCCAAACATATAAAAATGAATGTAACGTAAAGTAAAGTTGTAAATAGTAAAGTAACGTACCCTTGAAGATCTTTTATTTGCTTGATTGAAATAGATAAAAGTGGTGGCGTCGTCCTAGCACGTTGTTTATAAATAGTAATTTGTATCATTAAATGGCTAATACCGTCGCGAATTTGTTTTAGGCGAGTTCACGTGTCCCACGTGTCTCACGGCTCACTGGGCACATATTATTTAAGTAGATGGCTACCAGTTTCTTAACTTCTACTCATCGTCTAGTAACCACCGACTAGACATAACCCTTCTTAGACTACAGCGCCATTGTCTCGTGCCAAGACGCCGACACCCGGGTTGTGAGTCTACACATTGCGAAGGGAAGTAAAATCTTATGTTTTATAAAATAGAACATCGTAGGCATAATTCCATAGAACATTGGATATTTTAGGCCCACCTGGAAGATATGCATTTTTAGTTATTATATTCTAAATGGCAGCAACATGGCATTACATACTTTTCCTTTATCATCTAAAAGTGGTGCTTGTAAGTTTTAATAATTAAACTGAACTTATAAGTAAACTTTGCAATTCGAGTATTTATTACTACGACCTCAGAAGTCGCCATCCCCATGTGTTATCGTCAAACGGTACAGTAGCTAATGGGTTCTTAAATGTTAGGTGACCACTGATGTGGTTCTACAGTCAGAGAGCTGAGATAGCAGGTAGTTCAGTCTACTGAAGTCTCAAGGCCTACGACAGAAATGCTCTAAATCTCCTTGAAATGAATTTGAAAACGTGAAGGAGAAGGGTCTAAATAATGAATCTTCCAGTCGTAGAAAGCCATAAAAGTGTTGGAGTTGGAACAAGTTATAACTCAGAACTAACGGAGATTTATTGATTCTATGATAATTTCTGTTGGAACAAATGATTGATTTGAATTCTTTAAATACTAATTAGGTGAAACCATAAAAATAAAATGTCTGAAAAATGTGTATAAAAATAAAATAAGTTTTAGTAAAATATTGTGGAAGGGAAATTAACTCATATTCATGCAGATAAGAGTTTATAATTTACTATTGCAAATGTTTTGTGGTTATGAGGTTTTTTCTAACTTTTAAATTTATTGTTTCTAGCATCGTTCTAAACTAGTTAATAGTAAGAGTTCTATTTTGAACATTTTCACGAGAAACACCAAATACTACACAGGTTAATTCAATTCATTATATACGCATTAATATAATCGTTTTATATTAATTGATGTACATTTTCTCAATACTATTATAGTTACGTAAAACCTACTAGAAATATTGTACTGAAACGGGCTTCTGGAGATCCCTGTTTCGTATAGATCTATTCCTATTTCGAAAAATCCCTGCGAGCTCCGCCTCACTGGTCTGCACATTTGTCTTATAAATAGAATAGAGAAGAAAGAGTATGAAAAGTGTATTGCAGTTCTAACTGTTCTGAAATTGTGCAAATATTTTTAAGTTTGTAAATAAACAAACACTTTAATTGTGTCATCGGAAGTATACATTTAATTGTACATTTTAAGCAAATATTAGTTATTGGATATTAAAATACAAAATTACTATCTAACTTCTTCTATAAATTTGTCGTAATACCCATATTACTTTTCTTTTGACAAAAGTAGTCTTCTTTGGTCTGTGACATGTATTTTTTTGATCGGAAACAAGGAAAAATCAACTAAGGAACAAAGAATACTGAGAACTAATTAAATTATAATGGACACAAATATACACTTTGTGATTACACTTTCTTGATCGTGTCAATTAGGCAAGCTAAATATTGGGACGTTTAAGTAATTCTAAGCAAAAGTGTTTAGAATGTCATTCAAGAAGATCATGTCCTTGGTGTTCCTGTTTCTCAAAACGGGCAACTTGTTTGTAAACTTAATTACGTTATAAATATTTTATATAGAACCATGTTAAGAAATTGGTTTATTATAAATGAAGAATATAAAATCCAATTTAATAAACATCGATATTCATTATTTCTTCATGCATACTAAAAAAACATAAAAAGCAATATTTGGGATTAAGAAGACACACAACCTACGATGTGTTTACATACGTGAACGCTGTAGTAAATCCTAAGTGTAATTTACGAACAGCTAGGTATAAATGTAATAAATTTTGCATTATTTTTGATTTGTGGGTGAGTGCCTGCACAGATGTTCACAAACACCCCATTATATCATGCCAGATTATTGGCCTCAGCATTTTCATACGTGTGTTTTATTGGTAGCAAAATGTATACAAGTGATTCTAGTTCTTCCATAAATACTTGAACTAAGTTTAAGAATCGGAAACAATGGAGCAAACAGCGGCTTAATCCTCCTCTTGGAAGTAAGCGATATTACCTCATCTTTATTAAAAAATGCAATCGATTATTTCAACTTATTAGTTTTAGAAAAAAATTTAATATTTACCCAAAATAAAGCGAAGTTTAAATCTAGATGATTATTTCTCAAAGAGAACAACATCATTTGTCTATTTCCGTGGTTTGTACACGTAATTAAATCCGGGAATTACAGTAATTGTTACAAAACAAAAGAGCGATATAAAGAACAAAAAGTTAAAGGACCTGTTGTATCACAATTTCCTTCTTTCAGTAAAGATGAAATTGAGGTGGCATAGTCTCATAGGGATACACTAATTACACTAAAATTTATGTTATGAATAAAAATGTATTGTAAAAAGTGATGCTAAGCACTAATCGAGAAACCAGCAGAACCTATTAGGACAATTCTTTGGTAATTTTGCAGAGGTAGAGTTTCAGAGAATGACAAGATTTTAATAATTAATGAATTAAGAAAATTAAATTTTTAAGGAAATATAATTTCAGAAATGACATATATTTCATGAAAATTTGTAATGTGATTAGAAGTTAGAAAATGTATCATCCATGAGTCAGAAAATAAAAAGTAACGTACATGTCGAACTCTTATGTACCAGGGTAATCAGAAAAAATAGAAGAGCAGGCTGTAAATGTCTCATAACTGCTTTCAAATGGGTAGCCATATAATAGGTTAATAACACTATTATATCTTTCATTAAATATGCACTTACCAGCCGTTTGTGTTAATATTCAGATACAATGAACTCCATCAGAAGGTATAGATAACTAAAATAATTATTACTCGAAGAGATTGATGTACTATACTCGAAAATTATTAACCCGTATACTTGCATTTTGTATAGTATCCTCTTAAATTAAATGCCAACTATTTTATTCAATTGTTTTACAAATGAACCTTTCGTAATAATTTTTATTTATTTCAATTTCAATCTCAATCTTTTTATTGTCGTAGACATGTATTACATGTATCACAAAAGTCAGTAATACATTGTTAATAATTACCATATAAGAATGCAATAGTTGTATGAAAGTTAAGCTGAGTAAGAACTAATTTTACATTAAAAAATAAAAGAATACAAATGATTAATAAAATAGAGTTTAGGCTAGGAAACTCCCCAACCGAATAAAAACAACCCTTTAATAGGCATTCTTTTAGTTGTTTTTTAAAAATAGTTTTTTTCAGTTATATTTTTTAAATGACTGGGGAGCTTCCAAAAAAACCTAGCTCCTGAATTTTGAGGCAGTCCACCCGCCAGAGCCGAGCGATGTTGGGTTTGTCGCAGGTCTACTCGGGCTCGCGTGTTGTGGTCAAGTATAGCAGCTCCATCTACTACATTTGCACAATGAAACCTGGCATAGATAATGGTCTCTTAGATATACAAGGACGGAAAAGTCAAAATGCTGTGGTCTTTAAATGCATTTCTGCATGAACTTCTGCGAGATATGCCAGCCACAACACGCACAATTAGTTTCTGTAAAACGAAAACCCTTTTAAGTAAGTACTGAGGTGCCGAGCCCCAAACAAGAAGTCCATACCGCAACCGTGACTCTACCAAACCAAAGTATATTATTTTTAATAACTGAACATGGCGATATTTTGCAAACAGGGACATCAGGAAGGACGATGAAGACAAAGAGGCAGACACAAAGTTTATGTGGGATCGCCAAGTCAAGTCATCGTCCACCTGAAGTCCCAAATATTTTACTGATAATTGGTGTTCTATTTTTTCTTCGTTTATTTCAACACATGGAGGCTGAAGATGATTATTTTTTAAACATTCTGTAAATTGTGTGTTTTTTTTTTTAATTAAGATGTAAATTCAGATTGTTTAAAAATTGATAGGCCTGTGATAAGACTACGTTACTGTTAATTTCGAGTTCTTCTGTACTGTAATTAGAGAATATGAAGGCAACATCATCAGCGTACATAACAGTATTTTCGTGGTTTATAGTAAGCACTAAATTATTTATGTAAAGATTAAACCTTATGGAACAATATAATTTATATGTGTGTCAGTGTCGGGAGTAAACTGTATAAAATAAAATAAAAATCAACGAATTTCAAAAGAATGTTACATTTTATAAATTTATATCAATATATTGGGTTGTATTTAAAAGTCCAACTCCTTTTGAACTTTGTTATGACTAGAGATGGAGTGATTTACTTTGGGGTATCAGTCCAGTTACAATGTCAAAGTGGAATAACGTGTCTTACATACTAACTGGTAAGCAATAAGAGATGACATGGTGAAACCAGCTATCGGTATTCCCAGGGATTCCTAATGTGCTTCGATCAGGCAAAAAACATAATGAATGTAAAGTTAATAATAGTTGTTGATGTTTTTTGATTCTTGTAATGCCTTTTTTACGATTTTGTGTCGTAAGTTCTACAAATAACTAGTGAATGAATGTTTTATCTAATTCATTTCTTTTATCTACTTGTTTTATTCTACAGAAAGTCTTTTCTTAATGGGGGACCATTGTGATCTTAGAAAACTATATACCTAAAATCAATTTTTAAATACAAAAAATCCCATAGTTTTACAAACCATTGAACATTGAATTCAAAACTTGTTTAAACTGCCACCAGTTTATAATTATGATGGTAAACTATGCCTTTTACTTATAGAATAAATTGTATTTTAATATTTATTATTCACAGTAAAAGCAATATTAAGACCTTTTTTTTACAATTTTTAATGTTTAGTTTTGAAACGGAGACGATTGAAAAATGCGTTAATATTCCTTATAATAAACATCTGTTTAGATAAGTGTATATTTTAGAGATCTTAACTGTAAATATAACACATTAAATTTAAAAAACTTTCCTTTGTTTTAATGCTCTTTATAAAGGCTTAAATGGTAATGAAGATTTTCTTCGTGTTAATGAACAGCGTTTACGTTCTTTAAAAAGTGAATAGAAAATGACGCTCTGCTGGATTTAAAGCTTTTTAAAACTTTGAACTCATCTAGTTACGATACAATACAAGGGTTTAAAAACAACATGTACATTTGTTTAAATGCACATTTACTTTAGTTTTCCGTATTAATTACTATACTACCACTGTCGTATTATTAAAATTTCTTAACTTTAAAGTAATTTACGTGAGACATTGAATAGCATAGACAATTATTTAATTATTTTCTACATTCTATTAAATGTAATATGTAATGGAATTGAACTTTATATATAGTTAAATTGTCTAAGGTAAGGAGTTTGACACAAGACGTGCTTCGCTGAGCTACGTACTTAATTTAATTAGTATGTCTTGCTATGTCACTTTTTAAAATGTCTTCTTTTACAAATTTATCTATTTTACGACTGTCTGGTTTCCATCGTGGTTAAAAATTAAGAACTTTACGCTGGCACCCAGCTAAACCTCATTGAGTGACCTGCTCCATAATCAAACTTGGCGGTGCTAATACAACAAAGAAGTAAAAAATTGAAAAATTTTTCAAATTTATGTCAATTTTCCCTCGAGAATAATGTGCATAGACGGATAGAAAGAAATGAAATTTGTTGAGCCCCTCGAGTCTTTTAAGCGAATGAGCGATTTAAATCTCAATTACTGAAATCATCTGTACTAAAAATAAAAATTTTCGAAACGAACCATTTAAAAATCATCTAGGTAAAGTATTTTCCAGCTTGTTATTCGCACTGAAATACGAGAAGATAATACCAAAGTTGTGGACGGACAATAGACCGAGATGACGGACGGTAACTGCGGGACACATAAAAGACAGGCTCTCTGTATATGCGGTATTTGACTCGGTGTTTCTGTAACTGCCGACTTTATATCAGCTCAGGGGCTTCCTGGTTTATTCCATTTTGTTGTTCTTTATTAATGATTTCATACTATGGGATATGAATTTGTAATATGTATTTCAGTTTAAGGGGAGTCCGACTCCCATAAGAACGAAATGTTAACTATATGTTGCATAACTTCAAAAACTATTTAAGATAGCTTACTGCTTTTGGTTTGATTTTGAAGATCATGAATTTTTCTAGTGCCCTAAGAGAGGTTTTTAGTTTTTTCTTTTAATAAATAAATTATGAATTTTTAAAATTGTTGTGTTTAAAAATTTAAAATTTTAATATATAAATATTTTAAAATCAAATTAGGATAATTATATCCCAAAACTCTCTCCTAGGGCACTAGTATTTTAGCCAAGGAATGTGTGTTAACAAATTTCATTAAGATATCTCAATCGGTGTAGGTTTTTACACAGTTACAGTTTAAAAAAATTTAAGTTTCGGTAAACAGCAAAAAACAAAAAAATATATGTAATAAATAAATGTTCTTACTTTTAATAATTTCCAGCACAGTAACTAGGATTGTCTGGATCATCTTCTGCCTCATACAAGTACTCTAATTTCCTTTTAGCAACATTTCTTAACTGTCTAATTTTTTTCCATATCGGAAACAGCTTTTTCAGCTTTGGAAACACGATCGAAATCGAGACGTCTTGCAGTTTGAAGTAAATTCCTTCCAATTTGTAGGCCTAAGTGTTCCATTAATTTTACTTTAGCTAAGTGTCCACTGTTGAATGTCAAAAACAGGTTCAAATACACCAAATTTCAGGGTTTCAAGATTT
The DNA here is from genome assembly GCF_021130785.1 of Homalodisca vitripennis. Lineage (NCBI taxonomy): Eukaryota > Metazoa > Arthropoda > Insecta > Hemiptera > Cicadellidae > Homalodisca > Homalodisca vitripennis. The sequence continues at coordinate 10,448 of NW_025780060.1, read as the reverse complement.
ACAAATGTTCTTTTAGGTATTTTACTCCAGATAACATTGTTCAAAGATTCATTGGGGTTTTGGGATTTACCTCTGAGACATTTTTGCAACAGTTCTGGCTTGGCAAGATCCCTGAATATAGGTTTGATCTCTTGAAATATCACCTCAGGCAAATGGAAGTGCTTGGTGTGGTCATAGGTATCATTTTCACCGGTTGCTTTTATGAGTCTGACTATAGTAGCGGAGCTGGATGGAATTTTTGGTGTGCAAGTTTATTTTAAATAATTTTTTTCAGTTATTTAGAATTTTCTGTACCATATGTGTTATATATCGTTAGAAAGAGGAGATTCTAAAGAAAAATAAAGTGTTATAAACTTAAAATCACACAAAAAAAATTTCTTCGGTCAGACTGCCCTTAAACGGACTAAAATAGTGCAATAACTTACTACTCAATGGATTCCAGGGGTCACGTCTCAAACCGGTAGAAGTACGCCACATCACGTGTCACGTAACAGGCTTCAATGACAGTTCAATTTAGTCTAAAGATGTCCTTTGAATATTACACAGAAAAAGACATTTTTATAATCCTTTCAGCAGAAGCAAGAGAAATTGTCTGGGCCTACTAAGTGATAGGCTTCAATGACGCTGAGCTAAATCCCACAGTTGGCCATGTACTTTCATAGAACTAATTCTTTTTTTATGGAGGAATGATGTATCATGCAAGGTGTAAAAGTATACAGATTAAATTTCTATCGATATGCTATGTCACATGATACATCCACATTTTTCCTTATGATAGGTTTCATAGCAGTGTTTACATAAATAATAAAGGTTCTGTGAGGCAGGAGGGTACTAAAACGCAAGAAAGCACTGAATTCAAGAATTTCACTGATGTTTAACATCGACCTTCCACTCTGTTATTTTTATTGTTTCAATATAAATAATTTTAATACATTTCCATGTTTAAATCATATTTTTGTACTAATTTTGTTTACATATACACTTTTCATTATTTTTGCCATCATGGCTACTCATACTATTAGTGTATAACAATTTGTAATAAATAAATACACGTGCAAACTATATGTACAGAGTTTTCGATAGGCAAATCCTGATACAGCAAATCTTCTTTGAGGGTAAGTTTGAAGAGTGAAGAAGAGACATGCTCGCTCCTACCCACTTAACAGGTTGTGTAAGCATGTTATAAACGTCAGTTTATGTGCTCTAGACTTCACGTTCCGCTACTGTGTCGTAAGTTCCGCGTGTCAAATGCCCTGATGTATCACACCCTATTACTCTTGAGTGTTAACACATACTTACGCTTTAACGATAATTTATATTTGAACTACGTGTAATGAAACGAGATATTCTAGAAATTTTCTGAACATGCTTAACAAAATTTTTTAAGTAGACGAAGATAAAATATTTAATGTTGTGAAAGTTCATGCCCCATTTTTGTTTTCCGCTTGTTTGTGTGTATGTAGCCTACATCTCATTAAATATGTATGTTATAAGTCACACACAGTTTAATTTACAGAATACACCATCTAATTATTTTAAAAAGACATGCTTTTCTACTTTTGTAAAACGAAATTAAAAAAAAAAACGTAAACATATTGACAAATGTTGATAAACTTATAGCACCGTTAAAAAAAAACTATTAATGTTTGATGTCATTTCTATTGCCAGATCAAAATGAGGGAGGAAATGTTTCATAAAATCTGACACTGTATTTAAAGAATGCTTTATAGATTGCAATAAATTAAGTATACCCTACACTTTATTACCAGTGAGGATTACTTTTCCTTAAAAATGAAATGTTATGTTTCTTTAACCCTAGAGTAGACGGGCAAAACAATTTACGTATCAGGACGGGCTGGGTCTGACAGACCCAAATAAAAAACAATGAAACATAAATATGTTTTAACTAGTTTATTAATACAAATTTATTTTTAAATTAAAATACAGGCATGACCGTATTGGCTAGTTTTAATGTCGTAATTAAATGAAGAGCTTGTATAAAAAAATAGCTAATAATTAGATCTTACAAATTTACTTAAAATATTAAATGTTTTCAAAAACATGTTATCCTTACCATGATGTGTATATACAAATTTAACTATACATATTTTTGAAATAAGAAAGACCTAAATAATAAAATAAAAATCTTTCTGAAATAAAACTGATTTCTTATTATAGGTGTAATAAATTTACTTTTGCAAATGTACATTTCCGTATACAGAAAAGCAAAATGAAGACAAGTACTGTTCTTACTCTACAAATAGATATTTACAAAATAAAACCTATCATTTTTATCAGTATAACTAACTTAAGAAGGGGGGAAAATACTAAATTACTTTCACAATCATAGATACAAGCTGTAGGTGTCGGTTGTATCCTTATCTTTTAGATCTACTCAGCGCAATCCCGGCACAGCAGTTTCCGCATGAGACAAGCACAGCCACGCTTTACACTGCTTACAAAAATACTTGGTTTTGCTGTCTTTGCACAAAGAGCACCTGCCTCGTTTTCCTGGTTCAGCGTTTTCTTTTGCAGGAATAGGAGTTCCCGAAAATTTTGCAGCTAAGGCACGAATTTCCCTAGGTAAGTTGCCTTGTTGCGCCCGAAGTGACATGTAAGGTTGTAGGAGTGACCGTCCCTTCCTGCCACTTTCCTCTTCATGGTGTCCTGCTTCACAAACTTCATCCAAATCGAATTCACTTTCTGTATCATGGTCACTGTATATTTCAAAGTTTGGATCAGCGTCATCAGATTCACTCTCACTTCCTCGTAGCAATAGTCACGAACTACACTATGCGATGTGTCTCTTTTTGTGATGTGTCTGAAGAAGATATATATTTCATTGTGTATTACATGTTTATAAAAACACTCATAAATACATTCTAGGCCTTCAGTATGTTGTAGAAAGCAACTAGGAAACCATCAAGGAACAAAAAATAAATAAATAAATATATATATTGATATATTTATCTGTGTGTGTGTGTGTGTGTGTGTGTGTTTGCGTGTGCGTGTGTGTTATTTTCCCGTTGCCGTGATTACCCAAAAGACCACGTAACAATATTTACTCGTGCTCAGTTAAAACCCATGGCTGACATTCATTATTATCTAACTCAGTGTTTCCTTTACAGAAATGAAACATAATACACAATTTAAAGTTTTTAGGGCAGTTGATTTTAGAGATGTCGTGAAGACAGGTATTCATACAGACAGACAGGCTTTTCTAAACCTCAACCACCAATTGGAGAAATGGAAGTCGACAGACTACAAAAATTAGATTTTCCTCAAGCCTCGAGTGATAATTTAACAGGATAATGTTTACTTTTAACTCGTAGTAACCTCAGGAACGCATGGAAAAAAGTTACAAACCAGGTTGTGATACTTGATGATACCAAGATGCTCTAAGTCTAGTGAATGTAGACGGAATTAAGGATTCCTCCAGTACTAGTCACAAAAATTACCAAGAATATCGAACTATCCAAATACGGTTCCTATCGGGTTTCCCACACTTCATCAGTTTGGTGCAGTGATATAATATGTTGTGTAGAGATCGGTATCTCTATTAAATGCAATAGTGATAAGCTATAAGCAAATTAGTCAAAAAGGTTACAGACACGGTAAATAAAATACCACTGTAATTTAATAACAGTTTTAAAAATAAAACATTTAACATAGCTGAACGTTATCTTTACTCGCTAAGGCGTTGCCTGTTTTTAATTTTAGTCTCTCCCGTTATGGCATTCATAACGTAACAGTGACGTTGGCTGAGTCACGTCATTATTTCGTAGTACGACATAGTCGATATAATATCTTAAACTGATAAACTTATTACGTTTGTTTCCTTCTTATTGTAAATGATTGACATTTATTACATTGAAAATAGCAAATTAATATATGTTTTAATTATTTGATACCAGGAACAGTGTGTTTTCAATATTCATAATTAGTAGAAAAACTCCTGTTTTAATTAAAATACTATTACAGATAGTATGAAAGTCAATAACAGGAATTTCATTCAGATTGTTCACAGTGTTATAACGGATTCCGAAAACATGCTCCGAGGTTTAGAGATATGCATAGTTAACGGTCGGTTACAACGAGCCAACGCCCACTAACAATGGCTGTCAATATGTGCTCATATTGCTCCATCTCACGTCACCACTGGTGTAACAGTATACAGTAAATATTTGACTGCTGACGATCGACAAATATCACAAAAATTTCTAATACTCTACGGGACAGTATTTTTATTACAGATCAGGTTTACTATTAGTATTCTAACAGAGTTGCATATACATTATCATAGTTTTTTTATAGTCAATCATAAGCATAGTGCATATTTGGAGTGACATACAATTCTTGGTAAACGAAAAATACAATGGTTTACAAAGTTATTATTTGCATAGCTTCTCTTGAAAGTCATTAAAATATGACAAATGTTGAAAAGATTGTCAGGTGAAACACGGCTGAGATAACGTAGCTATGGTGGAAAGTGATGATTCAATGCGAATGTTGAATTGAGCTCTATTTCACAATTCAGTATGAAATCTGGCGCTTTCACGGACACGACTTCTGGAATCTGAAGAAGCTGCACTAAGCGAAAGATATAATGTAACTGAACCCAACATTTGTACAGCTGAGATAGCTGATCCTATCTTTGATACGTGCACAGAATCATTATTGCCCATTTTAAAATAGCCCTAGTCATTGTTGGCTGACCATTATCAAAATTTAGGAACTGGAAAAACGTAATTTCTGTATGTTTTCTGACTGTCTATCTGCTCCATACCTTGAAAACAAACTGACCTGTAGACATGAATTTTTATTTGAAGCTCTATTTCTATGTTGATATTATATTACAGAGTTCGACCATGAAGCATCTCGCTCAGCTAAATAAATAAATATGAATGCATCATGTGGCAAAACACCTTTAGAAAGGTTTAATGTGTAGACTTTTGCAACTCTTAAAAGAATGAGTTCTATAATGGTGAATGCCCATACACGGGATTTGGAAGAGGATCATTGAATTTTCAATATCCCATGTATCCCAACAGTACCGTATCTGAAACAGTATCCTAACTCAGTAGGTTGTCAAAATCCCTCAATTATCTGCGGGGGATTTTATTTTCTGTACGATTGCCTGCCTGCCTGTCAGTCTGCCTGTATGCAGTATATGTCTTAATTAGCTATAGACTAGGAGAAAAGGACATAAACGTTACAGCTATAAAATAAGCCAAAATACCCCTTCCAGCTCCGTTACAAATAATAATGTTTACAACTTTTATTTCATTACACACCTTTTTAAAAAGATTTATATTAGTACTCTTAAGAAGCATTTAATTTAAAAAAAAGAAGTTCATTTATTATATATTTTTATAATATTAGGTACTTTCTGATTAAATGGAATTCATCCAGTCAGAGCACGCTGCGGCTGTTATGGTTGGACGAATTTACCGTAAATATTGCGGAATGAGTTTGTTCTTAACTGTACACAGAGTGCGTTATGAAAGTAATGTACATCTTATTGTACATTGTAAAACGATGTATTCACAATAGTTTCATATAAGAACATAGATTTATTGTGAAGGAAACAGGATTTTTCCGGACATTTGCCATCGTTCAGTGAAACAATAAATCAGTAACACTACGTTTCGAGATCTGCAATCTGATCTCTTCTTCAGGTAAAGAATAGGTTAGTTCTTCTACCTGACGAAGAGATCAGATTGCAGATCTCGAAACGTAGTGTTACTGATTTATTGTTTCACTGAACGATGGCAAATGTCCGGAAAAATCTGTTTCCTTCACAATCCTTCAATTGTCAAAAATAACCTTCAAACAAAGAATAGATTTGTTCATCTTATTGTTTAAAATGGTAAAAGTTCTTCAAAACAGTCTCCTCCTCCATCATTAGATCTACGGAGATGATTCTGCCATTCCTGGAAACAACTCAAGAACTCCTCGGCTGGATGCCTGTCAGGAACCTTGTACCGTTTTAAATTGGATATTCTTCATAAACTCCCAGTGCTTTCCATTCAGTTCTCTCTTCAACAACAATGGATGTGTATAAGGAGCCAAGTCAGGGCTGTAAGGAGGCTGGGGCACTACGGGGGTCTTGTTACGGGTGAGGTAATGGGTGGCGACGAAGGCCGTGTGACTGAGGGCATTGTCGAGGTGGGGCTTGAAGACGTACTGATTTCTGTTCTGACGCGCACAACCCGGAGTTTCAGTCTCTGGATCACTTCCAGGTAAAAGGCTGAGTTGACAATTTGTCTTTGCAGTATAAACAAAAAACAGACGTTTCCTCGGACGTCAACGAAGACAATAAGCATTGTTTGGATGCGAGATTTATTCAAACGTGCTATTTTGGGTTTGGGAGAAGATTGTGGTGCCACCTCCTACACTGACCCTTCAAAATGCATTCCTCCTCCAAGGCCTCGAAGCATTTGGTAAGTTTCTTCTGCATGCTTCCCAAGCTGCACACAAAACTTGATAGCGTACGACTGTTTTAGCGAGCGTTCTATAGCGCCGTGACATAATCGAAAAAAGACTTCATGCAAAGACACATCCTACTAAATCAAATCAAATATTTAATTGCTCGCAACAATTTGTTCACATTGTATGGCAAACGTCATAATTATTTCTAAATTTTTAACTCTCATACCGCACAACTACCACATTCAAACTTACATAATTTTTCAAACATTCCAGTCTCATTCATCCTTCGCCAATTTCAGCCCACTTACAGCGCTGGAGTCAGTTATCGAATTGGGCGGTCTCCCAGTTAAACGCCAGAAACTCGTCAACGCTGTAGAATGCCTTTGACACCAGAAAGCGCTTAAGACAAGCGTTTGGGCGTTTTTCATAGAATTTGGCAATCTGTTGATGAAGTGAACACCTGCCTGCGAAGGCAAGAGCTCATAAACCACCGTTCTGTGTCTTCCAGTTCGGTAGTCATCTCTGCCTCTAGTCTTATACCCGTGTATGTCACGTCCCCTGGTCATACTAGTCATACTACTTGGAGCGAATTGAGACCCAATGCGTTTCGAAGGGCAAAACATCCACAACATTATCCGACGGGTCCAAGCGCGCTGTGATAAATAGTCGCGTCACAGTAAAATCATGTGCAATACTTTTATAATAAACCCTGTAAATATTGCTTTGTAAGAATATCATTTTAGCCCTCGCAGTGTTAGTGCACATACACTTTTTCATGTTAGACTGTCTACAGTTTGTATATTTTATAAAACATTAATCGAGGGATGGTAAAAATACAATTTATTAAGCTAAATTGGTATATATATATATATGCATATAGTACTTAGAAAAATATATATAGTACTTAAAAAAGTATATAGTTTTTACAACATTGTTTTAGCCCTCACAGCGTTAGTGCGCGCATTCACTCTCTCATATTAGACTCTATAGGGTTTTTATATTTTACAAATCTCTACTCGAGGGAGAGTAAATAGTAAGATAAAATGATATATACATACATACATACATATATATATATATATATATATATATATATATATATATATATATATATATATATATATATAAGTAGATAGTAATATGGGGTTCCTGGCGCACTTTCGGAGCCGACCGAAAAAGCAATGTAAAATACTGTTCAATGTACCATAAAGGAAGCTGAGAAATAACACAGCAAATCTCAATGAAAAAATTAACCGAATCTACAGTCGTTCGTCTCCAAAAGCGATCGGTACATTACTATCTACTCTGAGGAATGAAAAATTAACCAAATCTACAGCTGTTTGCTTCTACTTTCTTAAGCTGTGCTTTGTAAAATGTTGTCAAAATCTGCTACGAATAAAGGATTTATCTTAATAAAATTTAATCAATTTAAAACATTTTTACTAAAAACATACTGTACTTTAATAAAAAACTTTTCTACTAAATAAACAACATGAACTCACCAAGCTCTCTTCAGTTTCTAGCATTTCAAAAAACTTACAAAGAAAGACAATTTTAACGAGTTCAACGAATTACCAAAACATTTTAAAGAACAGTTGATACTTTCCTTAAATGATACAGAATTCAAAGAACTTGTAAAGTCTTTTGCAGAAAAAACGTCTAATGGAGTGTTTTTACTATCGGCAAAAAACTAAAAAAGTAAGGGATTACATATTTAATATAATTACGAAAGATATTGAAAAGAAAGTAAAAAATAAACAAACAGAGAGTTTTCATCGTTTTTTTTTTATGACATTTTTTCCCATATTATACGTTCTTTCAAGATAATCAAGACTTAATTGGATGAATTTCTTAGGAATTTTTGTGAGTATCAAGATTTATCAACACAATTCATTAAAGAGCATTATAGAATTTTTCTTATAGAATATAGCCACATTTTGTGTGAAACAAAAGGTATTACTGTAGATAATATTCCATGTGATTCCTATGAAGAAAGACACCAACTATGGTTATCAAAACAGTACTATGACGTGGGGAGGGACTGCAAGTTTTAGAGTTAAGACTTTATTCTACAAAGTTAATTGTTATAATTTCTTTATCTTTTATAGTCTTCTTTTCCAGTAACAATCAAGTGTAATTTTTCATTTTTGTTTAATTCTTTAATCTTTTTTTCATCCAAAACAGTCAAAAATCTGTTCGGCAAAGTGTACTTTACAATCTTCCAACTCGGCAATTATTGTAAACACCCGAATTTATCTTTCATTTTCTCCAAATTCAAGATTCTATGTTTCTTCCTTTCTTCCAATTCATTTAACTTCTTATACTCTTTTAAAACTTACATTCTCCAATATCATTTAACTCCTTCAAGAACTCCATTTAAAATAGAAAAAATTTAAAGACGGAAAAAATGAAATTTGCTAACAATCACTCGAGAAGTCGGGGAGAATGTGAGTAAAACCGCATTCTTTTCACGAGGTTCTTCGTTTAATTTCTCCAAATGTACTATAAAATTCATCAAAGATTTCAGGCTTAAAATCGTAATCAAATTCAACATCCAGATAATGAAAAAATACAGGTAATATCTTTTCATAATAAAACGTGTGTATCGATACCTACAAAACCTAATGTATTCTTTGAAAAGGAAAATAATTTTGTCAATGGTTCCAAGAGATAAGTAAAAATTTTTATATTCTGTTTTTCTAAATTCTGTAACAAATTTTGTTTGCTTCTTGTCTCCGTATTGTAATTTCATAAGCAGATTATTCAAATGTGTTAGTTTATTTCGAAATTTCTTAGGTTTAGGTCTTTCATACAAAATTAAATTACAACCTCTACAAACTAAATATCTTTTATCGATAATTTCTCCTCTATTAGAACACTTGTAACAGTTGGCATTATACTCTTCCATTTAAACAAAAAGATTTTTTTATAAATGGAGATTATGGAACTAAGTCTGCCGAGATATAAATTTTTTCAGCGCAAATGTTTGTGTTTATACATTTCTACAACAGAGATAAATAGAAATAATTTTCATTCTATTGTACAACTATTTAGGATATTATGTGTACGATTATAAAAGATTATTACGGGAGAAATCGGGATTTTTTCAGTGGCGAAAGAGTATATTTTTGAAATATTAGAAGGAATGAAAGAGAATAATATGAACATCATTAACTACTGAATTTCTCTAATATCGTTCTTAATCACATCATAGGCTAAAAATTTCTCAGGAGACAACAAACAACATAACAAATCGCGTTTGTAACAGCTTTTTGTAAAATCCATATTTGATAATTATATCGTTCTTTGAACCAGAAATATTTGTCAAACTCTTTGTTGTATCAATGACATAAATAGGTCTATTTGCTAAAAATTCTTTAGGATTGTAATACATTTCCTTATTATTACAGTAAACTTTCTTAAAATCTTGATACATCTGATACATGATTCTGAAAAAGACCTCCGGAAATGTTTAAATTTTGTAATTCATCTGGATAATAAGAACCGTTCAATTTTACTCTGATATTTTTTACATCCAAACTATCAAACTTTGAAGGATTTTTTTCTTGATTAATCTGTCTATCTTTTTGAAAACCGATGATAACGAACTTGGGATTGAAGATATTTCTATAAATATTTGTGATATCGAACGAATAAGTTGTTCCGGAAATACCTTTTTGTTCAATACATTGCCAATCTAGAAAATTAAACATAATGTTTTGACTTTTTGTAATTTCATCAATCAACCTTATTTTACTCGTGATTTTTATAATCAATCATTGGAACTCTAATAAAAAAATCTGTAATTGTTATTTTTCCATCAACAGGCATAACATTTCCAGTTGCAGTCTTCAGAATCACATCATCGTCTTCTGCTCTTATAAAACTTAGATAAAATCCTCCTTTATAGATCGGAATAGTAACATTTTCAAAAAATCCTAATCCAAAATGAGATAAATTTCCAGCTGCTTCAAAAACACCAAATTTAAAATCTGATTCAAAAGCCATTAGAAGTT